>NC_142008.1:66971780-67242057 GCF_049901715.1 Pseudonaja textilis
AAAAAGCTGGAATGATAGGAAGAGGGAGGAAGGTGTAGAGGAGACATGGAGATTATCTGTTCCGAAGTGCATTGGTCCCCTCCACTCCCTGGGTAGGAAACCTAGTAAAGAATCTGTCAACCTGCGCATTCTGGGGAGTGGTGAATAGGTCTACTACTGGGGGACCAAACCTGTCAGACAGTTCCTGGAGCAGGGATGAAGGTATCATTCTGAGTGGTCGACCTTGGTACGACTCAGCCAGTCAGCCTGGATATTGTTTTTTTTATATATATAAATTTTATTTGAGTTTTCACAAAAAGAAAAGTAATACAAATAAAACATGTTTTTTGAAAGCAGCATAATCCTGGGTTACATTTCTTCGTACAGACGCAAATTCAGGTTCATGCTCATTTTTATATTCTATTCCATATCTTATTACTATTTTACATTTTCTACGTGGCTTCTCCCCTCTTTTAATTTTCTCAAATTTATTTTATTTATTTCATCTCAATTCAAATCATATTTTTTGTCTGTTCTGTTTCAATTATCTATTATTTTTTCTCATTAAACAAAATTTCTCCTGTAGTTACTGATTGGAGTATGACGCCTTTATATCTTTCCCCTAAAGTTATAACACTCAATATAATACATAACTTCCATTCGGATTCTGCTTGGTACATTAAACTACACACAGTATTCTTGAAAAGAAAAAAAGAAATTATAAATTTATATAATTAAAACAACATTCCATTCCAATTCAATTCTATCATTAATATTAATATTCATTAAAGTCTTAACATTTTTCACTACTTTTCAATTAAACATCATACTTCTATGGGAACAATTATAAACTTTCCATAGTTAATTCCCCCCCCTCTTCACTTATATTTTATAAAACTTTGACTAATTAAAATGTTCCCGTTCCTTCCTAATACAATTTTCTCATTTATTTTATTTCATTTACTTTATTCACAAAATTATACTATTTTAATCCCTCATTCTAATCATATGTTGTTTCCAATTTTCTAAAGTTATTTCTATTACAAATATAACAATACAATCTTATGTACCATTACAGAATCCCTTTTTCAGTTAGATTTTCACCCATTATCTCTAAATAGGTTGTTTCTTTATATCTTGCTCCAGACCTTTGTAACTTCTTTTCCTTTCTTTCTTCCCTCTCTTCTTTCTCTCTCCCCTTTTTACCCCTTTGTCTCTCTACCTCTATTTCCCTCTTCTGTATTCCCCTTTTCTGTTGCTTTCCAGTATTATTTTTCGAATTATTTTTCTTTTCTTTGGTTGTTTTTTTAAGTCTTAAATTCTCCATCCTCTTTTCCCCCTTTCCTTTTTCTTCCCCACATAGAGTTACTTGTTCATTAAAGATGGCTTCTTCTTTGTCCCAGTCTTCTTGTTTTGCAGTTTTTTCTTGTTGTTTCTCATAGTTACAGATCTCCATTTCTAAGAATTGAAAAACGAAGCCAAAAGAACCCTTCCCTTCTTGTGCATCTTCTTTGTACTTTTTAAGTTCCATTTTCAATTCATCCAAAAGTGATGCCATTGTAGAAATTTTTAAACAACCATCCGATTGATTTTAGTCATTCAAATATAATAACCAAAAATCCAAAAGTCACCAAGTAATCCAAATACACGCAGGCTGTTTCTTTTTGCTATTTCTTTTTTTTTTTCCCTTCTCTTCTTGGGGTTACTATTTAGTTGCAAAGTTTCAGTTAAAATGTATATTTCAGAAGTCTTACTGAAATTTTACTTTAGATTCTTTTAAAGTCCAAGCAGTCTCCTCCCTCTTCCAGATCCTACCCTTATTCTTTTTCTCTCCCTTTCTGCTTATAGAAGAAAAAGTATTTAATGTCCAGAAATCTTTATTGTCCCTTTGGCATTTAGTTATATTTTCAGCTTAATTGCCTATTGATGCCAAAGTGGATTTTTCCAATTTCTTATTTAGGTCTTAGTTGTCAATATAAGGAAGGAGAGAGAAGAAGAAAAAAGCCAAACCTTTCCCTTTTCACTTTCTTTCGCTGCTTCTGACTCTTCTTTGGGAGCGATGTTGTTTCTTGTAAAATTTAAATTCCAGGGTACCTTAGTTGTTGCTTTTTCAATTTAGCCTGGTCAGCCAAAACTTTCACTTATCTTCCTCCTGCACGTTCTTTTTTGAGGTGGCCATTTCTGACCACCGCTCCTACCGCCTTTGGGAAAGGGAGTAATGGCCAGCTGAGGAGGAGAGATGTGGCACTCCTCGACCCTGCTGGCGGTCTCCCCCCTCTTCACCACCTCTACGGGGTGGCTTAGCCCCGAAACCAGCCAGCTCAGGGCGCTCCAGTGGCGAGCCCAGGCAGAAACCACGCATGATCGTGGATTCCTGTCTGTCGCCGAAGCTCTTCAAACCTCAGCCTGGATATTGTTGACCTCCGAGATGTGATCTGCTTTGAGGGACAGAAGGTGCTTCTCCACCCACCGCCCCAGACATTTGGCCTCCTGCATCAAGGATTTGGACCGGGTTCCTCCCTGTCTGTTGACATGGGCCTTGGTGGCCATATTGTCTGTCATGATCAACACCTGGGACCCTGTCACCCTGTCCTGGAAATGTCTCAAAGCCAGAAGATAGACCTGAGTTTGAGCCAATTGATTGGGCAAGACCTGTCTGTCCGGGGCCAACGACCCTGAGCTATCTTGCTTTGCTATTGCACCCTGTAGTTATAAAGACTGGCATCTGTTGTGATCATGAGTCTGTCTGGCTCCTTGAAAAGATGGCCTTTCCTGATGGCCTGGGACTACCAGGAACATAAGACTGGTGGAGGAACTCAGACTCTGATGGATGAGTGGCTGGTTCCCGCCTGTTGAAATGGCAGCAGGAACCATTGCAGATTCCGGGCATGGAGGCAGGCTCACAGCATGATGACTATACAGGAAATCATCTTTCTTAGGAGTTGGGCTAATAGAGACAGAGGAACAGAGTGCTGCTGTCGAATCCAGTTTATCAAATTGTTCAGATACTCGATGATCCAGGGAAAGGAAAACCGTGCAGAAGGTCATGTCGATGATCACCCCTAGGTGATTGGGTGGTTGGTAGATGACTCTTGCTGTAGTTTATGGAACAACCGTGTTCCTGCAGGAGCAGCATCATGATCTGAAGGTCGCTGTGGGTGGAGTGGGTTGAAGATGACTGAATCAGGATATCGTCCAAGTAGCATTGGACCCTAACTGGAAGGGCATGTAGGGACACCTGGATAGTTTTTATCACCTTATTGGATAAGTTAGTCTCTTTCAGAGACTTCTGGAACCCAGACAGCCTGTCTAAAACTAGGCCCAGATCTACTCAAATCTTGAGGGAAAAACACTTCAGCTGCTCTTTCTGGGGATCATGCCTGAACATGACTGCTGGAGCCTAGTTCTGCCTCTCCAGCCTTGGAAAAAGCCTGAGGGTTGGCCTGCAGAACACCCAACTGTCGGCCTGCAGAACCCCCAACTGAGGAGATGGTTCGCTCTGCCCACTTCTCTGCTCCAGGCTCTTTGTAAACTTCTCTGCTCCAGGCTCTTTGTAAATTGTTTCTCCAAGGCCACATATCTCCTCTTTTAGGCTCCAAGTTCAGATTTCAAGGCCTTCTTAGTTTCAAAGGCCTTGTCCTTAATTTTTGCCGCTGCCTCTCTCTTGGCTGAATGGCCCCTTTGCCTCCTTCTCTTTGCTGGCCACTGGGCAACTTCAGAAGAATGGGCTCTTCAAGGCCCAGTTTGGGCCTGTGCGCTCTCCATTTTATCAAGGGCTAAAACTGGAGGCACTGGTAGTTGCCTCACTAATGTATTGACCTGAATTAGAGGCCAGGTGAGCGGGGTCCCGCTGTGATGCCTGAGTAAGCCTCATTCCTGGGCAGAGGCTAATTAATGCCCAATCCTCTGTTTTAACAGCCACCAGCTGAACACTCCAAAAACTGTGCCCTGACTCACAGCTGATCAGTGCAGCCAAAAAAAGCTGCCCCAGGCTGCACGCTGTTAACTGCGGCGTGAGATGCTTCTACAAGCATTCCAGGCTTGAACTCACTTTTCTGATCTGAAGCCCCAGCACTGAAGCCTCAATGCTAAAGGAGAGCAGCTCCCGCTCTCTGCAACAACTAGGCTCTACCAGATCCCCGGGAGCTCTTAGTTTCGCTTTTGCTGCTTCCAACGCTGCTGCTGCTGCTGCTGCTAGAGATACGCTGCTCATATGACAAGGAGCTGAGTGGAAAAGCTGGGGGCCAGCAGCAGGGGCTGGCTTTTATAGCTTTGGCAGACTCAGCTCAATGACGTGGGAGGAGGAGTCATTCCCTATCCTGGACTCTCCATAGCAGCATGGAGGAGAAAAGCTGATTTTTTTTATTCTCCTATCATTTCTTTTACAGGCCGAGAAACTAGGGAGGGTTCCTTCTGAGCCTCTTGCTCTGCCCACTATGTAGTTGCAAGCTCTTATCTAACCATTCCCTAGGCAGCATGTCTTTTCCCAGTTTCCCAAGGTCATACCCATATACTACCATACATTAAAAAGAGGGAGAACAGAAAATGATTTGGTCATTCAACAATCCAAGAATAAATGAGAAGTTTGTTGACTGATGGAAAAGGTCTGCTTAAAATAAAAAGTACTGCTTTGAATACACACACACACGCACACATACACAACTGCCAGAAACTTGACATATACATATACACACATATACGTGTGTGTGTGTGTGTGTATGTGTTGTAATACTAAGGTTTATTTCATTGTTTATATTAAGAAGAGAAAGAAGGCTGGTAAGAGGATGGTTTTTGTTACTATCAAGATTACATCTCAGGATAAAATATATATGAAAGAGAAAAGAAAAGAAACAAAAGATGAAAGGAAAACTTTTGAAAGATGAAATAAAAGTCTAATACGAAGAATATAAAAATACAGATTAATTTCTCAGTTCAGTAAAAGAATGCAATGACTCCTGGAAATTAAAAAAAAAATCTCACAACATATCATGGAAATGTATGTAATTATGCTAAAATGGATAATCCACTGGAAAAGGAAATAGCAACCCACTCCAGTAACTTTGCAATGAAAACCCCATGGACCAAAAGGCAAAAAGATATGACACTGGAAGATGAGCCCCTCAGGTCGGAAGGTGTCCAATATGCTACTGGGGAAGAGCAGAGGGCTAGTACTAGTAGCTCCAGAAAGAGTGAAGCAACTGGGCCAAAGCAGAAGAATGATCAGCTATGGATGCATCTGGTGGTAAAAGAAAATCTGATGCTGTAAAGATCTATTCTCCATAGGAACCAGGAATGTAAGATCTATGAATCAAGGCAAGCTAGATTCAATTCATGGTCAAATAAGAGATGACAACTCTGAACATCGACATCTTAGGAATCAGCAAACTAAAATGGACAGGAATGGATGAATTAAATTCAAATGACCATGAAATATATTACTGCGGGAAAGAATCTTTTAGAAGAAATGGAGTAGCCTTCATAGTCAATAAAAGAGTAGGAAAAGCAATACTAGGATACAATCCCCAAAATGACAGAATGATCTCAGTTCAAATCGAAGGCAAACCATTCAATATCACAGTAGTCCAACTCTTCAATCACTGGTGCCGAACAGAATAAAACTGACTAGTTCTATGAAGCCACACAGCACCTTATAGAATTAACACCAAAAAATGATGTCCTTATCATCATGGGGGATTGGAATGCTAAAGTAGGAAGTCATAACCAGAATAACAGGCAAGTTTGGCCTTGGAGTACAAAATGAAGCAGGGCACAGGCTAACAGAATTTTGTCAAGAGAATATGATGGTTAGCAAACACTCTTTTCCAACAATCCAAGAGACTACTCTATACATGGACATCACCAGATGGTCAACACAGAAATCAGATTGACTATGTGCTCTGCAGCCAAAGATCGAGAAGTTCTATACAGTCAGTAAAAACAAGACCAGGAGCTAACTGTGGTTAAGATCATGAGCTTCTCATTGTAAAATTTAGGCTTAAATTGAAGAAAGTAGAGAAAAGCACTAGGCCACACAGGTATGAACTAAATCATATCCCTGATGAATATTTAGTAGAGGTGATAAATAGATTTAAGAAATTAGATCTGATAGACAGAGTGCCTAAAAAAGTATGGATGGAGGTTCGCAACATTGTACAAGAGATAGCAACTAAAACCATCCCAAACAAAAAGAAATGCAAAAAAGCAAAATGGCTGTCTGAGGAAGCTTTGCAAGTAGCTGAGGAAAGAAGAGAAGCATAAGCCGAGGGAGAAAGAGAAAGTTACACTCAATTGAATGCAGAATTTCAGATAATAGCTAGAAAAGATAAGAATGCCTTCTTAAATGAACAGTGCAAAGAAATAGAAGAAAACAATAGAATAGGGAGAACCAGAGATCTCTTCAAGAAAATTGGAGATATGAAGGGGATGTTTCATGCAAAGATAGGCATTATAAAGAGCCAAAATGGCAGGGACCTAACAGAGGCAGAAGAGATTAAGAAGAGATGGCAAAATTACACAGAAGAACTCTACAAGAACAAGCTTAACATCCCTGATAACTATGATGGGGTGGTCACTGACCTTGAACCAAACATCCTAGAATGTGAAGTGAAATGGGCCTTAGGAAATCTGAGCAACAACAAAGCTAGTGGATGTGACAGTATTCCAACTGAGCTATTCAAAATCTTAAAAGACGATGCACTAAAAGTGCTACACTCAATTTTCCAGCAAATTTGGAAAACTCAACAGTGGCCACAGGATTGGAAAAGGTCAGTTTAGATTCCAATTCCAAAGAAAAGAAAAGCCAAAGAATGTTCAAACGACCACACCATTGCACCAGTGGTGGGATTTGTTGAGGTAATTCCCCGTTAGGAGAATGAGTGCATACAGGGAGACGTATAGAGAGTAGTGTTGGAATAATACACATACAGCACACAGATACACTGTACAGTAAATGTAGGGTTTTACTTTCAATAAAGGTTTAAGCAAAGTTCAAAATAGGCAGTCCAAAGTCATTCACAGTTAAATCAGACAGTTTTTTCAATCCAGGGATAATCCAAATATCAAAGTCCAGTGTCAAAAAACAGTTCAGTAACAGACTTACATTAAATCCAGTAATATCAGTCAATTAGAAGAAATGGAGTAACAGCAATACTTTCCAACAGAAGGAAACAGAGATACACTCTCTTCTGAGACTCAGACTAAGACTAAAACAACCCAGGTTTCTGGCTCCATCTTATGGCCATTTGAGAAACCACACCTAATTACAGTTTTGCATTTTCTTAAAGAGACATTTTTAAAATGTTTATCCTGGCTTATATATTTCTAACCCAAATACCTGTTAGATGACTTATATTCCTAACAGGATTCAAATTTTTTTACTACTGGTTCTGTGGGTGTGGCTTGATCGGCATGGCAGAGGATGATTACTGCAAAATCCCATTCCCTCTCCATCCCACTAACCTGCTTTCCAGCTCCATTCTCCTGTGCAGGGCAACAAAAGAAGACCCAGCCAATCATCTGGGACTCGGGAGGTAGAGTATAGATGGGGGCGGGATCAGTCAGAGGTGGTATTTGCTGGTTCTCCGAACTAGTCAAAATTTCCACTGCTGGTTCTCCAGAACTGGTCAGAACCTGCTGAATACCACCTCTGCATTGCACTCATTTCACATACTAGTAAAGATATTTAAAATCCTACAAGCTAGGCTCCAGCAGTATGTGGATCCAAAACTACCAGAACTACACGCAGGATTTTGAAGAGGCAGAGGAACTAGAGATCAAATTGCCAACATACACTGGATCATGGAGAAAGCTAGGGAACCCCAGAAAAATGTCTACTTCTGCTTCATTGATTTTGCTAAAGCCTTTGATTGTGTGGATCACAACAAATTGTGACAAGTTCTGAAAGAGGCGCGAGTACCAGACCATCTTGTCTCTTAAGAAACGTAGATATGGGTCAAGACGCAACAGTGAGAACTGGACACAGAACCATTGATTGGTTCAAAATTCTGAAAGGAGTCCAGCAAGGCAGTATACTGTCACCTTGTCTATTTAACTTATATGCAGAGCACATCTTGAGAAAGGCAGGGCTAGATGAATCAAAAGTTGGAATTAAGATTGCCTGGAGAAATATCAACAACCTCAGATATGCAGATGATACCACTCTAATGGCAGAAAGCAAGAGGAACTAAAGAGCCTCTTGATGCGGGTGAAGAAGGAGAGTGCAAAAGTTGGTTTGAAACTCAACATTAAGAAAACTAAGATCATGGCATCTGGCCCACTCAATTCCTGGCAAATAGATGGGGAAGAAATGGGAAATGGAGGTAGTGACAGATTTTATTTTCCTGGACTCCAAGTTCATCGCAGATGGGGACTGCAGCCAAAAAATTAAAAGATGCTTGTTCCTGGGGAGGAAAGCTGTGGCAAATCTAGGCAGCATACTAAAAAGCATCATGAAGAGACATCATCCTGCCAACAAAAGTGTGTATAGTCAAGGCTATCGTTTTCCCAGTTGCAATGTATGGCTGTGAAAGTTGGACCATAAGAGAGGCTGAGCGCCAAAGAATTGAGGCCTTTGAACTATGGTGCTGGAAAAGTCTCCTATGAGTCCCTTGGTTGCCAGGCAATCAAACCGGTCAGTCGTAGAGGAGATCATCCCTGACTGCTCTTTAGAAGGCTAGATCCTGAAGATGAAACTCAAATAATTTGGCCACCCAATGAGAAGGAAGGACCTACTGGAGAAGAGCCTAATGCTGGGAAAGATTGAGGGCAATTTAGGGGATGGCAGAGAATGAGGTAGCTGGATGGAATCACTGAAGCAGTAGGCATGAGCTTAAATGGACTCCAGAAGATGGTAGAGGACAGGATGTCCTGGAGGAACGTTGTCCATGGGGTCACGATTGGTCAGATATGACATTGTAACTAACAACAACAACAACATGCTAGATGACTTATAAAAAGGATCTTTTGTAAAATTATGAAATGGGTAAAAGTTGTCTAAAAAAAATACATACATGTTGAAAAAAATAAAGATGAGAAGGCAACACTATACATATTATTTATTTAATACATAAAGACTCATAATTGCAAAGAATTAATCAATGAAAAGTTTATTAAAAATAAAATTAAAATTAAAAAAGTTTAGATAAAAGAGGCAGAGATAATGCAAAGCAATTTTGATGGAAAAAAGGTTTCTTTGATACTGTGTGATGAAGATTAAACAAGGAGCCTCCAGCAAAGGAACAGAAATAAAACTATAATGAACCAATCATAGGGGAAATGAAAGTGAAAGAAGCTGAATGAGACAAAGAAAGTTACTATAAATTTCTTTATTTAAAGAATATGACAAAGTGAACAAATTTTAATTATCGAATGTTTCTCCAAAATATTAAGTAGATTATTGGTTTCTGAGTACAAGAGGAAAGCTAAATAATCAACATAAGGCATGTGTTGGAGGAAATATCCATCTAGTTCAGTTCCAAAATGGGAGAAAGACATTGTGAAACATGGAGGCTGATTGGAAAGATATTTTATTGATGGACAGAATACCAGCATTTACGGTTCTGGTGCAGCTGATAAAATGAAGTTGAGATTGGGGTGGGAAGTTATACCTTCTTTGGGCTTTGTATTTGAGCATCCTGTTCCTGTGCAAGAACATGTGTTCTATTGGCTGTTGTCAGATTCCTATGCAGTCATGTAGGGTTATATAGAGGTCATAGTTGGCTCTCTAGGCAAGAGGAATGCAAATCCTAGGTGCTTGTCTGAGCTAATCTGGTCAACCTCTGGCTTAGTGTTTATCTGAGCTCCCAGATTTGAAGTGTGGACTGCTCTGGGATGGTACAATGAAGGGGCTTGTGTTCTGAAAAGGTGTTGGGCAATTCCTATTGTGGCTTAATGGCTTTTGTCTTATGTTGGCTCTTGGGTAAGGAGCTGCTTCTAATCCTACCATTCTGCCTTTGTTCAGACTTTGCTGCAGGGAGTTTCAAAATATCTTATCTTGAATGAATTTCTGCCTGTAGTATTTGCTTTGCTTATTAATAGAGGTATCTAGATACTTGTCTTCATGTTTCAATAAATTCTTTATCTCGTAAGTGTTGATATCTACTGTGGGCTATTAAGAAAAAATGGGGCTGCTTTCTGCCTTTAAAAACACATTTCTTCCTTTGGGGAAATATAATATTCTGCCTTTTTAATATTCTTCAAAACATTTCATTCTTTTGGGAGGGGGAAGCTTCCACATATGCATAGGAATTAATTAAGAAATGACTGAATATTGAGCAGGATATAAAAGAATGTATGCATAATGTCCACTTATTCTTTAACATATTTATAGATATATGTTTTTAAAATACCTTTGGCAATGTTAGAATTGGGTTGATTTGGAATTTGAATGGATATTAGACTGTTATTGAATGGATATTAGACCTTTCTCCTTTCCAAGAAAGATGAAGAGTCCAAACTCAAACAAATACAGGCAGGCAAGAAGACTCGGTCTTTACAGAGTTAATTCCTTTATACAGATAATGTCCTTGGCATTCTAACACACACTGCCTGCCAAGTCCGAAATGATAACACGAAGAATTAATCACTAAAGCTTCCAACGCAGGCCACAAGAAACAATCACACCGAAGCCTGAAAGAAAAGTAAAACTTTGTCCCGTACAAAGTCTCCAGAGAAAATGGGCGTTGGTACTTACCTGACACGCCATTTCTCTTTGGGCTGCGAGGAGCATCCAGAAGTGGGTGGTGCTTCAGTCTCTGCATTCGTAGGCTGAGCTTAATTTTGAGGAACGCTCCTCCTCCACGTGACTCCTCTGTAGCATTCCCCAGTTTTGCGAAGACAAGAGGAAAAAAATTCGTGCTCTCATCCTAACTAGCTAAAGGTTCATTGGCCAAAACAAGACCCCACCAGACGGTGAAAGATTAGGGTGGGGCTGGATGCTCCTCGCAGCTCGAAGAGAAATGGCGTGTCAGGTAAGTACCAACGCCCATTCTCCTTAGAGCTGCTCAGAGCATCCAGAAGTGGGACATACCAAAGCTGGGCCTGTCCTACAGGAGGGGTGCCATCTGGTCTGTAATTACGTCGGGTTCTCTAAAGACCTTCTCTAGGACCCTTCTGCCAAAGGAAGCCTCAGCTGAGGCATACATGTCAATCTTGTAGTGCCTGATAAAGGGTGACAGAGAGGCCCACGTCACTGCCCGGCAGATTTCATTTATTGGAGCCTGGGTAGCCCAGGCAGCCGAAGTTGCCGCACTCCTGGTGGAGTGAGCCGTGATACCCCTGGGTACCTGGAGGGCCTGTGACTGGTATGATCTGGCAATGGCCGCCCTTATCCAATGGCCTATGGTGGTTGGTGGAACCTTGAGCCCCTGTGTCTTAGGTTGAAAGGAAATAAACAAGGCCTCTGACTTTCAAAAAGCCTCTGTGCATTTGATGTAAACACGCAAGGCACGCCTCACATCCAGAGTGTGCCATTGCCTCTCCCTTTCCTGTGATGGCCTGGGGCAAAAATTTGGGAGGATAAGTTCCTGAGCCCTGTAGAAAACCGAATTGACCTTGGGCAAAAAGGAAGGGTCAGGCCGGAGGACCACTCGATCAGTGTGAAATACACAAAGGTCTTTCCTAATGGATAGTGCAGCGATCTCTGATATCCTATGGGCTGATGTGATTGCTACAAGGAAGACTACCTTATATGATAGAAACTGGAGAGAAACCTCCCTTAAGGGCTCGAAAGGGGCTTTTGTGAGTGAGGTAAGGACCCTGTTAAAGTCCCAGGTTGGGTACCGGTGAAGGGTCGGAGGGTGTAAATTTGTGGGGGCCCCTCAGAAAAGCCCGAATATGGGGATGATGAGAAAGGGAACCGGCCTCTTTACAGGGATAACTGTTGATAAGGCTGCTACCTGTCGTCTTAATGTATTAGGGGTATTAGGGGACAGCCCCTTGCTGAGTCCCTCCTGCAGAAAGTCTAGAATTTGGGCAATGGAAGGGGCAGCTGGGTCAATTTGTAGCTTGACACACCATTTATGGACCATGTGGCATTGTAGATTCTTATAGTTGAGGGCCGTCTGGCTGCTAGTATAGTGTCAATGACCCCGCTAGATAGGTTTTCCCTCTTCAAGCAGTCCCACTCAATCTCCAGACGGCTAATTGGAGCCATTGGGGGTCTGGGTGGAGAAGTGGTCCTTGAGACAGGGAGATCTGTCTGATGGGATCCCCCAGAGTGGGGAAACTGATAGGCTGCGGAGGTCCGCAAACCAAGGACGTCTGGGCCAGTAGGGTGCTACAAGAAGCAGTTCCGCTTTCTCATGAAGTACCCTTTGAATGGCCCAGGGCACCAGCGCCAGGGGGGAATGCATACAGTAGACCCGTGGGCCACAGGCAACGTAAGGCGTTGTGGTTCTCCACCCCTTGAGATGGAAATCTTGAAAAGAACCTTGGAAGTTGGGCGTTGGGGGGGAGGCAAACAGGTCCACTACCGGTTGCCCAAAGATGGATGCCGCCTCCTTGAACAGTGATGGGTGGAGGCGCCACTCCGACTGGTCTATGGTGGCCCTGCTCAACCAGTCTGCTTGGGTGTTTGATAGTCCCAAGATGTGATCTGCCCTGAGGGAAAGGAGGTGGGACTCTGCCCAACGGCAGAGGCACTCGGCCTCCCTCATCAAGCGTAATGATTGTGTGCCCCCTTGTTTGTTGATGTGGGCTTTGGCCGTGATATTATCTGTGAGGATGAGGATATGGTGGCCATGTACCTGAGGGAGGAAGCTGCGGAGGGCCAGGTGGACGGCGTGAAATTCCAGCCAGTTTATGTTGCATAGTTGCTCTGTTGCTGACCATCTGCCTTGTGATGTGAGGGACTGAACATGAGCGCCCCATCCAATCAGACTGGCGTCTGTGGTGACGGTCATCCTATCCCACTCTATCCCACTCTTTGGGGCTCCTTGAGGAGGCAGCCCTTGTTGATGGACAATTTGCTCCAACAAAGTAGGGACATGAGGACCCTTGGTGGAACCCTGACCCTGAGTTTTGAGTTGCTTGATCCGGTTCTTTGGTATGGAAGCAGGAACCACTGGAGGGATCTGGAGTGTAAATGGGCCCAGGGAATAATGGAAATGCATGAAATCATTTTCCCCAGTAATTGAGATAATTCCAGAAGGGAAACCCTCCTAAGGCGCCTTATGGTTCTAACGGATTTCTGGATGCTGAGAAGCCTATCCGAAGATAGGAACACCTTCCCTTTCAGAGTGTCAATCACTGTCCCCAGGTGGGTTATTCTGGTGGAAGGGGATAACTGGCTTTTCTTCCAATTGATAAGAAACCCATGGTCCTGGAGAGTGGCTAGAGTAACCTGAGTATCCCTCACTGCTTGATCTTAGAGTGGGATAGGATGAGGATGTCATCCAGGTAACAGTGGAGGCGCACAGGGAGGGATCTGAGGTGGGCAGCTAGTGCGGCTAGAACCTTGGTAAAGGTTCTGGGGGCGGAGGCTAAACAGAATGGAAGTGCCACGTATTGGAAGTGGCGGTTATTGTAACAAAAACGTAGAAAATTGTAATGGGAAGGTTGGATTGCGATGTGAAGGTATGCCTCTGTGAGGTCAATGGATGACAACCAGTCCCCCTGTCTAGTTCCCAGCAGGATAGATTGCAATGTGTGCATCTTGAACTTGCGATATACCAGATAGCAGTTAAGCCGCTTTAAGTCCAGTATCGCTCTCCATCCCCCCGAGTGTTTTGGGACTACGAAGAAATGGGAGTAGAAGCCCTGCCCTCGTTGAGACTGAGGGACAGGTTGGATGGCCCTTATGTCAATTAGGTGCTGGATGGCTGAATCCATGAGGCTGCGCTTAGAGCGGTTCCTGGAGAGAGGACATGGCATGAAGAAATCGGGAGGGGAGGATTGAAATTCGAGGGCAAGGCTGAACCTGATGGTG
The DNA here is from genome assembly GCF_049901715.1 of Pseudonaja textilis. NCBI lineage: Eukaryota > Metazoa > Chordata > Lepidosauria > Squamata > Elapidae > Pseudonaja > Pseudonaja textilis. Next base: position 66,985,684 of record NC_142008.1, read on the forward strand.
TCCCTAACCCAGGTGTCAGAAGTAGAGGCATCCCACTGGTTGACGAAGGCTTTAAGATGCCCGCCAATGGGAATTGGGTCATGTGGCCTATCTGGAGTGCCAAAAGGGCCAGCTACCAGATCCCCGAAAGGGCCTTTTGTGGTTACCGCCCCTTCTGTTTCTGTCAGAGGAGTCGGTCCTGTCTTGGGGTTGGCCCAACCCAAAGGGAGGAGGCCTTTGATACCTAGGAGAGAAGGAGGCCTGGTAAAAGGGCCGAAAGGGAGCTCTCCGAAAGGGCTGAGAGGTTCTAGGTTCTGACTTCCGGGTGAGGGATGGGAGAAGTTTCTTCTTATTGCGACCTTCCATTAAAAGGGGATCCAAAGACGGTCCAAATAATTTGTTTCCCACAAGGGGAGTGGAAGCCAATTTAACCATATTTTTGAGGTCTGCCTGCCAATGCTTCAGCCAGAGCAGATGGCGGGCAGTGACATGAGATGAAATAGCTCTGGTGGAAAATTTAACAGAGTGGAAGGTGGCGTCGGCCGAGAACTCGGCTGCGGCCGTAATCTTGGCAATGTCCTGATGAGCTCTGACATTGGAGACTGGGACATGTTGCTTGAGCTGGCGGAGCCAGCGAATGGATGACCAGGTGAAGAAAGAGGTGGCTGTGGCCGATCTGATTGCCCAGGCATCCGACTGGTGGGCTCGGCGCAAGGCCAGCTCAGCCTGCTTCTCCTCCGGCCTCAAGGCCTCCAAGGGGTCACTGAGGATGGAGAAAGAAGCAAGACCCATGATGGGCTCATCAACCTCCGGAGTGCCTAATTGGAGAATTCTGGGTCCAGATTGAAAAATTTTTTATCGTGGGCCAACAGGGCGGGGGAGGTGCTGAAGAGGCCAACTGTTTAACCACCAGGTCAGAGAAGATGGGAGGAGTTGGGATGACTTCGGCTCCACTATGGGCTGTTTAAAATGGAGTCCTCCGGACCTTCCGGAGCAAGAGGAGTGGGATCAGAGGGAGACTGAGTATTTAGGCCCGAAATATTCCTGGCCTTGAAAAGGAGGGACTTGAATAATTGAGGCTTGAATAGCCCCACAAAGGCAGGTTGGTCAGGAGTGAGGCCCTCGTCCTCGGACATCTCCGCTTCTAATGGGTCCACCTCAGAAAGGGGTTCGCTGTATTGCAGAGGCCCCAAGTCAAACTCCTCCTCTTCTTCCCTGATTAGATCTAGGTCCCCTTCCTCCTCCTCCTCCTCCTCCTCCCTTATTGTAGGGGGAACTTCCCCCTGAGGGGGTACCTGTTCATGGAGCGGTTCCGATCTGGGCAGGGATCTTACTGATTGAGATTCGTAATCAGGGGCTATCTGCTGGAATCCTTCCGCGATCCCTTGGCGGATAGCCAACTCCATCCAGGATCTCAGTTGCTCTGGAACCTCTTGGATGAGTGGTTCCTCTTGGCGTAAACCGGCAGCTGTAGGGGTGAAGGTAGCTTCTGGTGCCCATCTAGCCGGTGTTCCAGGAGCCTGATGACCCTGAGAGGGTGAGCTGCGTCTGGATAAGGAGGAATAGACTAGAAGAGGGGGGTGTTGGGTAGAGGTAGAGGGGGTGGAGGGTGGTAGGGCAGGAGGCACTGAGCCTGACTGTCTGGTGCGTCTGTCGATCTCCTTTTCCAGCGCCTTGTGGCGTCTTAAGGCATCCCTCTGGGAGGCTTTGGATGTTTCCTTAGCCTGCCTGCGCAAATGGTGGGTTTTAGATTTTGCCTTCAACGAAGGACCTCTGGAAGGACTGCCCTCTGCCATTTCAAAAGGAATTGTAGAAGATGAGAATCAATGAGGCAGTTGGCATGCCTAGGGGTCGACCTGCAACAAGGTCGGGAGCCCTAAAAATTATTTCACGCCCCCCCTTTTGACTTCTCCTATTATTATTATTATTATTATTATTATTATTATTATTATTATTATTATTATTATTATTATTATTATTATTATTATTATTATTATTAAATACAATAAAATACAAAAGAACGGGAGTCCAATCAGCCGAATGAAAGCCAGAGACCTAGTAGGAGGGAGAGCTAGGCCTTCAGCAACTGCCTTCCCAGGTGGAACTGGGCGGGTGTGCTGCTACTGCTGCACCTGCTGAGTCAAGCTGCGGGATAGCCAACAAGTAGTAATGCAATCAATCAGCCTCCGAGCCAAAAGGTTGGAGAAAGGAAATGGAAAATTGGCTCTGAACAGGCCTACGGGTCCTGTTCCTTGAGCTAAATTCGCACTGCACCAATTAGATCGAAAGCAAAATGGCGCCCGACCATGAGGCAGCGCTCAAAATGGTGGACGCCTGCAAAGTGCGGAGTTCGGGGCCTCTCAGCGGCAGAAAAATGCCTCCCCAGGGACAATCTAAGGTCCGCAAGAAGAAGTGGGCAGGAAAGGAAGAGGAAAGCTCTTCCAGTAAAGAAAAACAAAGGAAACGGCATTCGGTGGGGGGTGAACAGAACAAATCTAACTGAATAAAATCAAGCCGCTGGCAAGAGAAATGAAGAAAAAAACCAAGCGACAAGAAAGGAAAACAGGGTTTAGGTTGGCTATGGGGGGGCAGCGTGAAGGCACTGCTCGCCCTCCCCTTTGCCACCCACTGGGGTGAAAAAAACGCCTCCCTGGGGTAATTGGCAGTGAGAAAACCAAATGCGCAGGGCTAAGGGAAATAAATAAACAATACGACCTGAAATGGAATGAAAAAATGAGACAGAATGAAACTATCTTGAAACGGCCAAGGAGCTCTTCGAATTGCTGCCTGTCTCGCACGAGGCTGAGCATAAACTGGGGAACGCTACGGAGGAGTCACATGGAGGAGGAGGAGCATTCCTCAAAATTAAGCTCAGCCTACGAATGCAGAGACTGAAGCACCACCCACTTCTGGATGCTCCGAGCAGCTCTTAGGAGAACACACTCACTTTTATCTCCTGTGGGGTGTGTCTCAATGACTCAGCTTATTCTCTGATTTGCCCACGCCTCCTACGTTGCAGCTCACACTTCTTCCTACGACACTGCCTAGGATCAAGGCAACATTCGTCTACTTGATTCCCTGTCAGAGGCTGCTCCGATATGCCCTCCTCCTCCTCCTGATTAATCTCAGGCTGTTCCTCTCGGTTATCTGCTGAAACCTGAGGTATTATCAGGGGGAAAGGCATTGCCAAAGTGGAAGGTCCTGGGGAGGAAGGCATTCCCAATTCCTCCTCCTCATCTTCCGAGTCCTCTTCTTCTAACAGCACAGGCTCGGGAATCAGAGCCACAACGTTGGACTATATATGCAGATAGTGCTACAGTATGTTAGGAACCAAAACAAATTTTCAGCATTATTAAATACTAAAATACTTATCCTTCATCTATTCTTTAATGTCTGTCTATCTGTTTCTCCCTCTCTGTGTGTATATTTGGGTAGATTATTAAAAGTGGGGAAATGGATGAAAACACTTCAGAACACACAAATGTTGGTAGTAAGGTAATACGTATTATACAGTCTGCACCAAAGAATGAAAGTCAAAATAAGCAAAAACAGTTATATATAAGAATATGCTTCTATTAATTTTTTTGTATGAAAGAAAGAATTCATGCTGGGAAAAGCGTCAAAGTAAGTTGAATGCATCAGGAAAGGTTTGCTTCAGAAGTAATAGTGATAAACCAAGACATAGTGGGATTCAAAAATTTTTACTACCAGTTCTGTGGGCACGGCTTGGTGGGCATGACTCAGAGGTGTGATTCAACCAGTATAACAACTGATTTGGTGAGCGCACACTTTGGGTTTGCTACTGACCTCCTGCAATCTCCCTGTCTTCAACAGCTGATGCACAGCAATCTGCTGTGTAGCGCAAAGCAGCTGAGCTTGAAAAACAGGAAATAAATGTCAGAATAGAGCCTGGGTGGGTGGGCCCAGCAACTGATCATTGGAGCAAACCAATTCACTCACCATGATCCTTGGAGTTACCGGTTCGGCCAAACCCTGCTGAACCAGTAGAATACCACCACTGGATGAATGGGTTCTTAATAAAGATCAAACATAAAAATGAGTGACTTGTACAGAGAAAAACACTGAAGAGGTTGGCTCATATAGAATGAATGAGAATAGAACTGAAAAAAAGGATCGAGATAAAGGGTAAAGCTGAAAAAAATGTGCTTGGAGGAAGTATATGAAATAAGAAGCAAATTAAGCAAAAATAATTACATGCATGGAATATGGATGTAGTAGTAGCAACTAGTCTGCAAAGATTATAGGTGGTCCTCAACTTACAACCATTCCTTTAGTAACCATTCAAAGTTATAATGGCACTGAAAAAAGTGACTTATAACCATTGTTCACACTTATGACTTTTGTAGCATTCACATGGTCATATAATTAAAATCCGGATACTTAGCAACTGATTTGTATTTATGACAGGTGCAGTGTTTTGGGATCATGCAAGCAAAGCCTATGGGGAAGACAGATTCACTTAACAATTGTGTTATTAACAACATCTGTAGTGATTCATTTGACAATTGTGGCAAGAAACATCATAAAGTTGGGCAAAACTCAATGACTTGCTTACCAACAGAAATTTTGCACTCAATTGTGGTCATAAGTACTACCTGTACCCGCCTTTATTATTTTTTTATGCACAACTCAAGGCAGTGAATGTATATAATATTCCTTTTCACTTCTACTTTCACCACAACAACAAAGCTGAGAGGGGAGTTGACTAAGAGAGTATGACTGGCTCAAGGTCATCCAGCTGGCTTTCATAGCTAAGGTGAGAATAGAACTCACTGTTTCCCACTTACTAGCCTGCTGTCTTAACCACTAGATCAAACTGGTTCTGAAACATGAATGGTTTAAAGCGGATGTCGGCAACCAACGGGATGACACTGGCTTGACCTGGCCGCAACCGACGCCTGCCTTGGTGCTGATGGGGTGGGAATGGGATCCAGGAGGAAGGGATGTCAGAAAGGGGGACAGCTTGCAGTGCCCAGCCATGGCTTTAAGCTCAGGGCAGCAGGAAAAGGGGCTGGCCCTGCTGAACCTCACATGCCAACCCTGGTGGTCAGACTCGGAGAAAGCCGGAGCACCCTCGCCAAAGACGCTTGCTCATCAGCCAATTCCCCCCCCCCCGTGCATGTGTGCCTGTGCATGTGTATCTCTTTCTTGCATGCATGCTCTCACTGTCTCTGCATCTCTTCTCTCTCTCACACACAAAGCCGAAACTCGGCCAAACTGGCAAGCTCTCCTTGGGGCTCTTCGTTACTCCTTTTATTTCTTTTTGGAAATTTGGGCTGGCTGAAGAACATGTGACAGCTGCAGCAGAGGCTTCCCTTTGGATGACCCTCCTCTCCTTCTCACCCTCCTTCTCCTCTCACTGTGGCAGGGGTGGGAGGGTGCGCATGCATGGGAAGACCCCTCTCTCAAGTGAACAGCCAGGCTCCAACAAAGTGCAGCAGAGGCACCTGCAGGCTGGGCGGGTGCTCACTTAAGGAGGGTCCTCCTAATTTTGTACACCATCCTGGCCCTGCCACAACCGGTTAGGGGGTCACAAGAGGAGAAGGAGGGGAAGGAGGGTCGCCCAAAGGGGAGCCTCTACTGCGGCTGGAGCACATTCCTCAGCCAGCCCAGATTTCCAAAAAAGAAGAAATAAAAGGAGTAGCGAAGATCCCCAAGGAGACCTTGCTGGCTTGGCCCAGCTGCAGCTTTCCAAGAGAGAGAGAGACATATACAGACATATAGAGACAGATACTGTGATGACCCAAAGCATGGCACAAAAGCAACGAAGTCACAAAAATAGGTAAAGTCCCTTTAATACCTCCAACTTGGTCCTCCATATCCAGTTATCATCGGCTGGAGAAAACTCTCCCAAGAATAGTTTCTAAAGTGAAGAAATTCCATCCAAACCCAAAGTACATATAAATTATAAATAAAAACCAACACAAAACATGCTGCAGCAATTAACGAGACAGAGCAGGATAAAGAATTGAAGATTTCAAAAGATAATTAAACACACACAGTTGGGAGGACGCCAGAACTCAGATAAGACCCGACAAACCAAAATAATTCATGCTTTGCTTCCATCAAGGAGCAGTGTGCAAACACCCCCTTTATCCTGTTTTTTCAGCTGCAGCTAATGAAAGGAATCAGGGCCTTTTTCTCCCCCGGAACCCACGTTGCTCCCTGCATGCCCTAGGATGAAGAGGGGGTGGGCCTGGGTCTTCCTCTGAATGCCCAGATGGACTGTGCCCTTCCCCAGTTTCCTCCACAGCCACCAGAGCCACACTCCCACTCCCTGTCAGCCTTTCCAACCTCTCCCTTGGAATCAGATTCCAACAGGGGCATGACAGATACACATACACACAGAGGGAGGGGGAGACAGGGGGAGAGAGAGAGAGAGAGAGAGAGAGAGAGAGAGAGTGAGTGAGAGGAAAGGAAGAGGGGAGAGAGAGATATAGAGTGGGAGAGAGAGAAATAGAGAGATACTGGGGGGGGAGAGAGATAGAGAGAGGAGGAAGAAAGAGGGGAGGATAGGGAGGAGAGAAAGATATAGAGATACGGAGGGAGGGAGGAAGACACCAGAGGAGGAGAGGAGAAGGGGGAGAGATACAGAGGGAGATATACAGAAAGAGAGATACAGAGAGGGGGAGAGGGGAAGAGAGGGAGAGGGGGAGAGAGAGATACAGAGAGAAACAGAGAAGGAGAGAGAGAGAGACAGAGATAGAGAAAGGAGGAGGGGAAGAGAGATATAGAGAGAAGTGGGAGAGAGGATGGGAGATAGAGAGGGGGAGAGAGACATAGAGATACAGAGAAGGAAAGAGAGTCAGAGGTACAGGAGGGAGAGAGAGAGACAGAAGGGTTTTGTGGCTGGGTAGGCATGGCTAGGTGGTCATGTGACTGGGTCAGAGTGAGTGACATTGAGGTGGATATGCCCACCCAGGTTTTGTGGCTCCCAGTATTATTTTTTCCTGTGGGAAATGGGCAGGGGTGAGATTCAAAAATTTTAACAACTGGTTCTGTGAATGTGGCTTAGTTGGTGGGCATGGCTTGTTGGTCGTGTGACTGGATGGGCGTGGCCAACTCAACATCACTGATGTCAAAGGGCACTTCTCTTCGCCTGGCCTCTGGGGTTGCTGCAATGGTCGTAAGTGTGAAAAATGGTCATAAGACACTTTTTTCAGTGCAATTGTAACTTCGAATGGTCACTAAATGAACTGTTGTATGTCAAGGATTACCTGTACAAAAATACAAAAAGCTTCTTACCTTGCAAAAAGCTGTCTTAAATACCAATCTTTAGATTAAAAATACCTGCAAGCTGGAGTTATAAATCAGGCAGGGTGCCAGAGCACCTTGGGGAATTAAAATAGTTAAAATGGGCATTGGTAGAAGTTACCGTGAACGCCCTTTCTATCTATGCTGCGAGAGAGCCCAGGATGGGTTGACTCATTCCTATGATGTCATTTAACTGAGTCTGTACTAAGATATAAAAGCCAGCCCCCGGGAGAGACCCCAGCTATGGCGAAGATACTTGACAGAGTGAAAAATGTCTCTGAAAGCCCAAAATAAATACAGAAATAGTCTTACCTTCTCCGGAAGAATCAAGGGAGGGGCTGGGCTCTCTTGCAGCATAGATAGAAAGGACATTCACGGTAACTTCTACCAACGCTCATTCTCCTCCATGCTGCATTGAGAGCCCAGGATGGGACATACCAAAGCTTGCATGTCCGCGAGCGGGTCCTCGTCCTGCTCATCACACTGACCGTGGAACCACTCGTTGAAGCACCCGTCTGCCGAAGGCTGCAGTCACTGAGGCAAAGGCATCCAGACGGTAGTGTCTGATGAAAGGAGATGGGGATGTCCACATGGCCGCACGACAAATCTCCAAGGATGCTTGGATCGCCCAGGCAGAAGTGGCCGTGCTTCTAGTAGAGTGCACCATCAGACCTTGGGGAACCAGAAGGGCCACAGCTTTGTAGGCCTGCTCAATGCAAGACCTGACCCACCTGCTAATAGTAGAAGAGGCCTTGTGCCCCAAGTGAGAAGAGAAAAAGGAAACAAACATGGCTTCCGACTTCCTGAAGGAGGAAGTATGCTTAATGCATATTCTAAGAGCCCTTCTTGCGTCTAGCGTGTGCCACTGCTGCTCTAAGTCATGGTGCGGGAGGGGGCAGAAGTCAGGCAAAACAATGTCCTGGGACCTGTGAAACCAGGTGTTAACCTTCAGAATAAATAGGGGTCCAGATGAAGAACAACCCTATCATCGTGAAAGGAACAAAGGTCCTGTCTGATGGAAAGCGCAGCAAGCTCGGAAACCCTCCTGGCAGAAGTGATGGCAACAATGAACACTACCTTCAGTGTCAGGAAACAGAGAGACACTGTTCTAAGGGGTTCAAAGGGGGGCTTTGTAAGGGCATTAAGGACCATATGAAGGTCCCAAGAAGAATACCTGTGAACCACTGGAGGGTGCAGGTTGGAAGTCCCTTTCAAAAACCTCCTGACTGAAGTGTGATGGGATAAGGAAGGAAGCGAACCCCATGAAAGGACCAAGGAGAGGGCCACAACCTGCCTGCGTAAGGTGTTGGGGGCCAAACCTTTCTCCAGCCCATGCTAAAGGAAGCTAAGAACTTCTGCCAACTGGGCTGAAGCAGGAAAGACCCTCCCTGAGGCACCATCGGAAAAAAGCATTCCAGGTGGCATCATAGATGTGCCTTGTAGAAGGTTTGCGAGATGCCAGGATAGTGAGGATGACCCTTTCTGGAAGATCAGCCTCCTCTAGCCGCTGCCGCTCAAGTGCCACACGGTCAGCTTGAACCCCTGGGGCTCTGGGTAGAGCAGGGCCCCCTGGTGAAGGGAGATTAGATGGGCTGGGATCCTCCAAGGATAGGTTGACCAGGTCTGCAAACCAGGGCCTCCTTGGCCAATAGGGTGCCAGGAGGAGCTCCACACCTTCCTCCAACATCTTCCGAATTACTGCCGGAATGATGGGAAGCAGTGGAAAGGCATAGAGGAGACCCTTGGGCCATCTGCACTGAAGAGCATTGGTCACCTCCGCTTCCTGGCAAGGAAACCTGGTGAAGAATCTGGTGACTTGGGCGTTTTGAGGAATAGAGAAGAGATCCACCTCCGGTGTTCCAAATCTGAAGGAAAGATCCCTGAATAGAGACGGAGGAATGGACCATTCTGCCTGGTCAACTAGGTTCCTGCTGAGCCAGTCGGCCTGGGAGTTGTTGACCCCGGAGATGTGGTCGGCCGAGATCGACAACAGGTGTTTCTCTGCCCATAACCCCAACCGTAGAGCCTCTCTCATGAGGGCTTTGGACCTCATCCCCCCTTGCCGGTTGACATGAGCCTTTGCAGCCATGTTGTCCATAAGGACTAGAACATGAGAGCCGGTCACTGATTGCCTGAAATGCTTGAGAGCCAGAAAAATGGCTCTGAGCTCTAGCCAATTTATGGGAAGGGTCTGCTCTGACCTGGACCAAACGTCCTGCGCTATCTGGCCCTGCATATGGGAACCCCAACCCAGGAGGCTGGCATCGGTGGTTATCACTAGCCTGTCTGGGTCCCTGAACAGGAGTCCCCTCCAGATTGATGGGGAATGCCCCAATTGAGAGATCTACGGATTTGTGGCGGGAGTGGGACCTTGATGGAGGAGTGGCTGGCTCCTGCTCATTAGTAGGGAAGCAGGAACCATTGGAGGGGTCGGGAGTGGAGCCGAGCCCACGGGACAATGCCAATACAGGAGACCATCTTCCCCAGAAGTTTGGACAGCAGCGACAGGGGGACAAGTTGATGTTGCTGAATCTGATTGATGATGTTTGCAAGGCTCTTGCCACGAGCTGGAGACAGGAAAACCTGGCATGACATGGTATCGATGACTGCTCCCAAGTGTTGCAATTTGGTTGTGGGAGAGAGCTGGCTCTTTTTGGTGTTGATGTAAATCCGTGGCTCTGGAGACATGACGGGGTAATTTGCAGATCCTGATGGGCCGCATGGATGGAAGAGGATAATCAAAATGTCGTCCAGGTAGCATTGGATCCTCACTGGAACAGAACGCAGAGGTGCCATCAATGTTGCCAGAACCTTTGTGAAGACCCTTGGAGCCAATGAGAGGCCGAAGGGAAGTGCTCGATACTGGTAATGGGTATTCTGATAACAGAAACGGAGAAGCTGGTGATGATGAGGCCAAATTGGGATGCGGAGGTAAGCCTCAGTGAGATCAATGGAAGAGAGAAGGTCACCCTCCCGAACGCTCTCTAAAATAGAATGCAGAGTCTGCATTTTAAATTGCCTGTATTTTACAAATTGGTTGAGAAATTTGAAATCAAGGATGGCTCGCCACCCCCGAGGCTTTGGGAAAGATGAAAAGTCTAGAGTAAAGCCCACATTCCCATTGAGAGGGGGGAACAGGTTGAATAGCCCTGATTTCAAGAAGGTGCTGAATGGCCTGATTCATGAGGGCTTGCCTGGAAATGTCCTGAGAGACAGGACAGATGAAAAAAATTGGGGGTGGCGTTAGGAAGTCCAATTGTAACCCCGACCTAATAGTGCTGAGCACCCAGGCATCCGTCATTGACTCCTCCCATTTGGAGGCAAAGAAGGTTAGACGACCTCCGATGGGTGGGGAGAACGAGGGATTACTTAGAGCAACGGAAGGAACAACCCCCTCCCCCCCGAAATGGCCGTTTACTAGTAGAAGGTTGTTGCCTGCCAGAAGTTTCCGCCCATTGGTCTTGGCATTGGGAGTACGGCCTGTGAGAGCAGAGGAAGCGAGATGAGGTCTCCGCTTGGAAGGCAGAAGGGCGATAAGGAGCAGGGTGATAGTCGGCTTTCTTCCCAGAGGAAGAGAGAATTTTACATTTATCTCTGGTTTCGATGAGATAAGGTTCCAGAGCATCGCCAAAAAGCTTATTGCCTGCGAATGGAACTGAAGCCAGCTTCCATTTTTGGTGTGACTCTGCCTGCCAATTTCGGAGCCATAAAAGTCTTCTTGCTGCTACAGAAGATGCCATGGCCTTGGATGCAAATTTGGCAGAATTGAGAGTGGCATCTGCAGTGAATCCCGCCACTGCAATAATCTTATTAAGGTCTTGGTGAGACCGAAGGACAGAAGCAGGCAATCTATTCTGGAATTGGTGCAGCACCATATGGATACCCTTGTGAAAAAGGATGCTGCTGTTGAAGCTCGAACAGCCCAAGCAGTGGCCTGGTGATTGCACTTGAGGGTCTGTTCAGAGCGTTTATCATCCAGTTTCAGGATATCTTCTGGCTCCGTGGGAGTGCCAGAAGATGCGAATGAGGCCAGAACCGGAATGTCAACAGAAGGCACTGCCAGGGCATTGTTCAGAGCTGTGCTGACATTGTAGAAATGCTTATCCAGAGAAGATGGGCGAGGACCTGCCGAAGGAGAAGCCCACTGTTCTTTGACCATGTCCAGGAACAAAATGGGAGAAGGCAAAACCTCTATATGCACTACAGGCTTGGAGAAGAGCGAATCCCCTTGGCTAGAGGGATTTCCTTGTGGCTTGGGAGCCACTTCCTCTGGTGACAGCCTGGCAGCGACCAAGGCCTTGCTGAGTAATGGCCTGAAGAGAGTAGGTTTGAAGACCAATGCAGAGGATGTCTGCTCTGGGCGAAAATCCTCCTCCTCTGAAAGATTTTGGTCAAAAAGCTCACCCTCTTCACACTCTGAATGAGAAGAGTAACTGTGTTCAGATGGTGAAGGCCTTCCTTCCTTCCTCATCAACCTCCTCCCATTCTGGTAGAGAAGAATGGACCCTGAGGTCCTGGGGCCTGTGTAAATCAGGATGATGAGGCAAGGAACTTATAGATTGAGAAGGGAGAAGGGCCTGAACCCTTTCCAGAGGTTGAAGAATTTGCTTGAAGCCTTCAGCCAATCCTGCCTAATGGCTAATGAGACAACATCTTGGATATCCCCTGGTCAAAGATAGAGGCAGAAGGCCTAAAGCCCGTTGCTGTGGGAGTGAAGGTGGCTTCAGGCCTAGATTGAGGAAAGGTTCGGGGGAAGGAGCATAGGGCACAGAAGCCTGTTGGAAATAAGGGCCAGATCTGCTTAGATCCTGAGGATCTGATTGTACTGCAAGAACCTCAGGAGACCAGGATGGAGGATGGAAAGGCTCATAGATAACTTCTCCTCCCCTGGGAGGGCTTGGTTGGGGCCCACAAGTATCACTTGAAACATGCTGTTGTTGCACTCCCTTCTGTTGAATAGTTCTGTTGAACTGCCTCTCTAGAGCTGCATGTCTGCGCTTCTCTGCTCTGAGTTGTCTTCTTAGGGGTTAGAGCCTTAGCTTTGATTTTAGCAGCCACCTCCCTCTGGACTGATTGGGTGCGTTGCCTATGTCTTTTTCCCTTATTGGGCTTAAGAGACTGTTCCACTGGGGGGGAAGCTCTGCCTGAGCCTTATCTTGCTCCTTTTATAGAATAAAGGCTCTTGCGTTAGAAAGAAGCTATTTTAGAAATTTTTCTATTAAGCCCCTTAGGGCATAAATGGCCCTGGGCTTATAAAATGGCTGCTCACCTCATGGTGGAAGGCTTGAATCCAAGATGGCCACTGACTACAGGAAACAGGCTCCAAGATCGAAGAATCGCTCCTTAGGCTGTACAGAGTCCCGAGCAAAATCAGCAAGGGAAAACAGAGCGACCAGCCACACAATCAGCTGGCTTGTGCTCTTATCAGTTTGCCGATCATTTTAACAATCACTCCAAAATGCAGGTGTGGGGGAGGTCTACAGATGCTGCCCAGCTTGCCTGCATAGAGCTCTGTAACACTGCTCCCAATGTTGCAGGAGAGAGAGCCCTGCTCTCCTGGAACAGCAGCTGCCCTGGGAGCTGCTTGAAGCGAGGAAAAAAGTACTGAAGATCGCTGGTGAGTGCTCTCTAACAGAAATGCTTTCAGAGACACAGCTACTGACTGAAAGGAGCTGAGTCAAAAGCTGGGGTCTCTCCCCGGGGCTGGCTTTTATATCTTAGTACAGACTCAGCTAAATGACTTCATAGGAAGGAGTCAACCCATCCTGGGCTCTCGATGCAGCATGGAGAAGAATGGAATGATAACTATCAGCAGTCAACTCTTGCTCATAAAGCAAAACCCTTTAGCAGAGAGATCATTTAAGCTCAAGATCATTTAAGCATTTCTCCAGGAGAAGCAATCCATAGATCCATTTGCATCATTAAAGACACCAGCTGGTCTCTCACCTCACAAGATATCCTAAGGAAATCGCCCAGATTTAAGGAAAGATCACATGCCCCCCAGAAAGGCAGTAAAAAAAATCAGTGCCTAGCTTACATCCTGCCTCTTGGAAGTACACCCCAAAAGGACAGTGCCAGGAACCACTAAAGCAGTGAAGGAAGACCCCCTCCCCAGATAGAAAAAAAAACCACGAGGCAGGAAAAAATTCAAACACAATAGAAATAATTAAATCACAACAGTAGCTGTTGCTTGTTAAACCAATTACCAGAACAAATAGACTAGGAACTAGCCAGATTTCTCAACCTAGTTTCTTTTCAGGAACAGAGATTAACTTTTCTCCTTCCAAATAAAGCTGAATATGAAAAATTATTCCATCAATAAACACAGGATTAAACATCACCAAGCACAGAATTAAACTTCACAAAAAAACATTTTTAGACCAAAACTCAAAAAGGGTATGTAAACTCGCATTTGAATGTCAATCTTTCTACCTAGCCAAGAAGTCTTGCTGAATGTCACTCATCTTGGTTCCTTGTCATCAAAAGTTTCTTTCTGACAGCTCTGCTTCATTATTCAATTATTTCTTCAAAGTGCTAAATCACTCCAACAGGGGAGTATTTCCTCCCAAAAGCAATGTAAAAAGCTTAAAACAACCCTTCCCCTTTAAGAAAGTTAAGCCCCAGAAGCTCCAGAGACAGAAAGTCTAGGCATACTGCCAAGAATGTAACAAGGGTCAATGGAGAGGCAGTTTCTGTAAACAGGGTGTTAGGAATTGATAGTCACCTAACAGTTGGGTTGGAAATATATAAACCAGGATAGACATTCAATACTGTTTCAGGGAATGTAGTAATTGTAATTGGGTGTGGTTCCTCAAACAGTCATAAGATGGAGCCAGAAACCTGGTTTCCTAGCTTTTCTGTTGTTAGTTGCTAGATGTTCTGTTGTTGCTTGATGTTCTGATGTTCGCTGTTTTTGGTTCCTGCATTTTCCCTACTGACTGTTGCTGATCGACGTTCTTCTTGGATTGTTGTAAATCTGTTAGTGAACTGTTTATGATACTGGACTTTTGTTATTTGGATTATCCCTGGACTGAATACTGACTGCTTTAACAATGTATGACTTGGACTGCTTGCTGGACTTTGCTTAACCGTTTACTGGAAGTAAAAACCTACATTTTACTATTCAGTGTATCTGTGTGTTGGCTGTGTGTTATTCAATACCATTCTCACTACGTCTCCCTGTGTGCACTCATTCTCCTAACGGGGAATTACCTCAACACTGGTTATGGGCCCAGACCATACCAGGCTCAAATAACTGAGAGTTAGTGTGAATACACAGTACTGTATACAGACAGCTGTTTAGTGTTTAATTGTGGGTTACTGTCCTGCTAAAGATGGCACAAGACGCTTCAACAAGTCTATCACTGATAACCTGGTTGGATGGAACAAACTATGTTTCCTGGTCTATGAAGTGCAGTCTACTTCTGCATAGAGAAGGGTTATGGGCTTCAGTTCAGGATCCAACGGATGTAAATGCTTGGGATCCAGATGATGAGGACAATGCCAAGAAGTTAGCTGACTTTAAACAAAACAACGAACAAGCTCTTTCTATCATTGGACTAACACTGAGTGACCAGCAGCTTGTCCATATTTGTGGAGAAGAGTCTGCTGCTAGGTGTTGGGAGTGCAGTGCATTATTAAAAATAGAGAGAGGTTTGTAATGATGTCCACGAGTAAGCAACATATATCATTGGCAAATGGATGGAAGATGAAAGCATCTGGTGAAGGTACTGCATATTTTTCATGTGTAAATGAGCATTTAACTATGTTGTATGTACCTAAACTGAAATTTAATTTGTTATCAGTAAGGGCTTTAGTTAATATTGGTTATGTAGTAACCTTTAGGGGAGATAACTGTATATTAGAGAAAGAGAGTAAAGTGTTACTGCTATTTTAGAGAATGATTTATATGTGACACATGATGACCAGTTGTAAATGGCTAACTCGGTTTATAACAATGTTAAGCCACATGACAAATGTATACATTTACTGAATAGATGTCTGGGGCACATTAATTTCAAAATGCTGAAACAAACTGTTAAATTGTCAGAGGGAGTAAAATTAAAAACCCTGTAGCAAATACTTAAGCTGTAATGCCTATTGTCAGGCAAAAAGCAAGGCTCCTGCAAACAGACTGAATGGGTTTAAGACCAAAGAACCTTTAGAGGTTGTGTTTGCTGACATAATTGGTCCAAAGAAACCCAGTTTGGGAGGTGCCTGCTATGTTTTGAGTATAATGGATCATTACTCACGATACGGTTTCTGCTATTTAATGAAAAACAAAACAGAAACATTCCAACATTTTTAATTGGCTGAGGTTTTCTGAGAGAAAAATGAAACATAGGGTAATTACATTAGTTACTGATAATGGGGTTGAGTTTATTAACAATAGATTCCAAACAATGTTAAAATTGGCTGGTGTTGAGCATAAACGTTCTGCACCTTACAGGCCAAAACATAATTCGATGGAAGAACAAAGAGGACAAACGTTACAAGCCATGGCTCACACTATGTTATCTGATTCAGGTTTGCCTGAAATACTGTGGGGTGAGGCCATAATGTGTAGTAACCATGTGTTGAACAATGCAGTGAACACAACAACTGGTGAATTGCCATTCACTTGGTGGCATGGCAAAAAACCAAATTTAAGTTATCTACACACATTTGGAGCTCCAGCATGAGTGCATATTCCCTCACAAGTAAGACTGAAAGGGAAACATAGAGCTAGGAAATTATTTTTCGTAGGTTACGAGGCCAACCATAGATCGTTTAGATTTTGGGATTCAGGCACAGCTCATGTTTACTGTAGTGCTAGTGCTAAATTTCTTGAGCACGTTGGGTGGAATAAACTGGAACAGGAATCCAATAATGTTATTGTTGACACCCAAGTAGTCCCTAATGACGAAATAGTTAAACCATCAATAGCCATTAAAGAGGAAGAACAGGAACAGGGTGAGGAAAAAAAACAGGCACAGGAGGAAGGAGAAGAACAGGAGCAGGTGGAACAGGAGAGTCCACCAGTAAGCCCTGTATTACCGAGACATTCAACCGAGTAACATGACCACCGGATAGATATCAGGCTAGTGTTGTATGCCAAGTAAATACAGTTCCTGGTAACTATAATGAATTGAAACTGTATCCTGCTAGGGATCAGGCTGCTTGGCAAGAAGCAATTGATAAGGAACTGAAATCCTTACAAAGGTTGGAAGTATATGAAATTGTCAGGTTATCACCAGGTGAACATGCCGTAGGGTGTAAATGGATTGATAAACTTAAGACCGGTGAGGATGGGACTGTTACCCATAAAACCAGGTTAGTAGCACAAGGGTTCAATCAGACAGCAAACGACTACGATGAGGTGTTTGAGCCTCATCTAAGGCTACTACATTACGAGCAGCATTAGTGTGGGCAGCTAAAGAGAAATACATTATAAATCATTTAGATGTAGAGACGGCATACCTGCATGCACCATTGCAACACACTATATACAATACTTAAAGAAGCCGTTAGGTATAAAAACAAATGATAATACAACTGATTGCTGGAGATTGAAAAAGAGTCTTTATGGCTTGAAGCAATTAGGATATGAGTGGATCCAGTGTATGGTGAAAGAATTAACTAAGATAGGGTTTGTAGCTGGCATGGCTGATCTTTGTTCAAAAGGGAAAGTCATGGTGTAGTTTCATTGTTGCTATTGTTTACTGGAGACATAGCATTAATCACCAAAACTGAGCAAGAAGCTACTGAGATTATTTCACTGTTAGAAAAGAAATTTAAGATAAAAGAGTTAGGTGAAATTAAGCAATATCTTGGTTTAAAGATAGGTGAAACTAGGGGAGGATACAAAATCTCACAGGGAGATAAAATTAACCAATTACTAAATAATTTTAAAATGGAACTTTGTAAACCGGCTAAAACACCAATGAGCCAGGAGTTTAGTCACAGTGATGTACAAAGTCCTGTTTTTGATAAAGAACATTTATCAGTCCTTGATTGGTAGCTTATCTTATCTCAGTAATTGGTCAAGGCCAGATATAGCATTCTGTGTTAACCAATTAGCCAGGTTTAATGCTGAGCCAGCTGAAAGGCACTGGCAAGCTGCTAAACATGTGTTAAGATATCTGAAACAAACAATGCATTATGCATTATATTTGGAGCCTAAGGATGAACTAAGTCTAACTGTATATGCTGATGCAAAATTCACAACAGACATAAATATATGTAAATCAATGTCGGGTACTGTAGTATTATTAGGAAAAGTGTTGATTGGATGGAGGTCTATTCGACAAAAACATCTAAGTTTATCAACAATGAAGGCAGAATTCTCATGTTTGTCTCTATTATGTACAGATTTAGTTTGTTATAAGCAACTATTGATTGACATGGGAATTGGTGTAACAGCTTCTATTGTTGTTTATGAAGACAACCAATCAGCAATACAGATGGCTTCCAATCTCGCTGTAAAGACAAGATCAAAACACACAGATCTAAGATACTTAAATGTGAGACAATGTGTGCAAAGTAAATGATTAAACTGGAGTACTGCATGTCAGAGAATAACATTGCAGATCATTTTACAAAAGCCCAAGGCTCTGCAAAGCATAAGGCTTGCTGTGTGGATTATGGACTTAAATTGTAAGGTGTTATATATTGTCCTACCCAAAAGGTAGAATGTTAGGAATTGACAGTTACCTAACAGTTGGGTTGGAAATATATAAATCAGGATAGACATGCAATACTGTCTCTTTAAGGGAATGCAGTAATGTAATTGGGTGTGGTTCCTCAAATGGCCATAAGATGGAGCCAGAAACCTGGGTTGTTATGTTCTGTTGTTGGTAGTTGCTTGTTGGATGTTTTTGGTTCCTTTATTTTTCCCTATTGACTGTTGCTGATCGTTGTTCTTCTTGGATTGATGTGAGTCTGATTACTGAACTGTTTATGATACTGGACTTTTGTTATTTGGATTATCCCTGGACTGAATACTGACTGCTTTAACCATGTATGACTTGGACTGCTTGCTGGACTTTGCTTAACTGTTTACTGGAAGTAAAAACCTACATTTTACTATTCAGTGTATCGGTATGCTGGTCATGTGTTATTCAATACCACTCTCACTACGTCTCCCTGTGTCCACTCATTCTCCTAACGGGGAATTACTTCAACACAGGGCAATAAAGATTAGCCTAAAAACAACACCAGAATGTTTCCTTCCTGCATTCCTTAGAGGATTAGGCCTGTAAAGTAGAAAAAAGGAGATTTCTTCCAACAACTGGTTCTCTGAACTGTTTAGAAAATTAACAACAGATTCTAGCGAATGGGTGAGAACCGATAGAATCCCACTCCTGGAAACACGTTGAAATGGCTTTTTGAGTGTTTAAGTTTGCAGACTCCTGGTTTAAAATAAACTAAATTCACTTACATGTCTTTTCTTACCTTTAATTTCCTATCCTTGCTATTTACTTTTTTTCTGTACTTTGTTTCGCTTTCTACAAAAACAAAGAATGATACAAATATTTCTCAACTTACAACTGTAATGGAGCCTGCCCATTATGATCACTAGTAGTGACAGCCATTAAGCAAAATGGTCTCACATAATGCTCTCTCTGATGCAGATGTTAAATGAACATATGGCTCATTAAACAGAATACAGAATGCTCTCAAGGTCTCTTACACTTCCTGGGGCACCATGTGCTCTGCTTTATTCCCTCAGGATCCCCACAGGCCGATGCCATGCAAGGTAATGCGAGGCTTAGCTTTCCTATAGAAGTTGCCAGTAAGGTATTACCATAGTGAGTCTGTCAGGAACTCTGTTTTTAAGGAGGTTCCTTTTTTTGTTGAATTTGCTGAGTGTTTTTTTTTTAAACAGGCTCCCACAGGTTTGTGGCAATAGTAGCTGCTTATAGAATAACATATGGTTGCCATGAGGTAGTCTCTGTAGGAAAGCTTTCATATTGGTGGGGTATCTGTCTGCAAAACAATAAAAAGTTGCATGCTGCATGCGACTATGGAGCTGGCTGAGAATCAGGCTAAGTCTTGCAAGTGCCTAAGTCGAGGCCTACAAGCTGTAACAGCCCCTCATGCACCAAGCTTTAATCTCCCTTGGGTGGCTAAGTGAAAACCAGACCAAGGTCTATAAGCTATCATTTCCCCATACACAGATTGCTTCTGTTGCATGGCTTTAGGCTCCCTTGGATGGCTGAGTGGCCAAGTTGGGAGAGGCCAAAATGGGATAGATGGTGGAGATGGGGGCACTGAAGCATTCCTGGGGTTGACTGTAAGAATGAACAACCATGGGAACACTGCAATTTTATGTAGCTTTTGGGAATGTCTGTCATAACTGAACAGTTACTAAGCAATGGGTCATAAGTCAAGGGCTAACTCTATGTGTATACATTGTAAACAGTAATATGAAGCAATGAGTAATTTTAAGGAGAATGAATATACGAGATTTCCATTACTTAGAAAGGTAGAAGTAAAAAAAAAAAGTAAGAGCAGGTTGCCTATGTAAGGATGTGAGTTAAACTTATGTATCGTGTTCATACTGTATTTGTTTTTCCTATAAAAATTCTCAAAGCAAGATATGATTTTTCCCACTTTCCCATCACAATTTACAAAAAGCACTCTTAGCTGAGAAATAAGACTGTTTTAAGATCCTGCAATGAACTTCAAAGCCAAGTACAATATACAAACATAAATCTCCCCAATCCAAATCCATAGCATTCTGTCCATTAATAAAATTGCTCCAGATCAGAGGTGGTATTCAGCAGGTTCTAACCAGTTCTGGAGAAATGTTGAGTAGTTCAGAGAACCAGCAAATATCACCTCTGACTGGAGATTTTACAGTATCTTTCCCCTGCCACGCCCACCAAGCTACGCCCACAGAACTGGTAGTAAAAAAATTTGAATCCCATAATTGCTCCAGATGATGACCCATTTTCTCATTCAGACACAATCTTAAAGAGGCATTTTTCAATAACTATATGAAAATGCAGGTCAGCACCTTTCATAGATTACAACCTTTTGTGTAATTAAATAACTGTATCCTTGATTTCTGACAGCTAAGTATTATAAACCAGTTTTACAAACATTTTTTTTTTGCAATAATCTTGTATTCACAAGGACTTAATTTTTATAATTTAAAAAAAAAATCAGAATAATTTGAGGAAACTGTCATTTCTTAGGAAGTTCACTTACAATACGTATTCTGATGGTTTTGTAATTAAATGTAACTGTTGTGAACAGCAAAGAGATATAAACATTTTTGTTAAGATAGGAGGTTGCTATTATTTCAAAGAGGTTTAATAAATATTTTTCTTTCCCTTCTTATTTTATTAGCTCTAGAAACAAAATTTTCCAAAGTTGTAATTCTTCATGCACCAGGGTAATATTTAATTTAATTTTGCAAATAAATATCATAATTACAATGCCTGGATGGGAAGATAGCAACTCAAATTGTACCATTATTACTAAGGTTTGCAAACAAAATGGGCATTGGTATAATTACCTGAGAATACTCTTTCTATCTACACTGCAACATCTATCTACACTATTTTGCCTGGCCTGAGAATGTAAGGGCAACAGCAAAGGATAGAAAAGCAGCCAGGACTGATTCTCTGATGCCTCACTCTTTCTGGAACTTCTTCTGACCCTTTTTGGTGCTGGGTGTGTCTCAGTTGCTTGGGGAGGTGTGTAATCTTCCTTCCCTGCCAAGACACTGACCCGATCCAGCCACGACCAACGCCGGACTTGCTAACATGAGGGCTGGCAGGGTAGGAATTGAATCCGGGAGAAAGGGATGTCGGAAAGGAGGATGGGCCTCCAGTACCCAGCAACAGCTTTAAGAAGCTCAGGGCAGCAGGAAAAGGGGTCTGGCCCCGCCGAACCTCGCATGCCCACCTGAGGTCAGACTCGGAGAAAGCTGCAGCATCCTTGCCAAAGACACTCGCTCGTCAACCGGTTTCACCCTCTTTTTGTGTGTGTGTGTGTGTGTGTGTGTGTGTGTGTGTGTGTGTGTGTGTGTGTGATGTGCACGCACTCTCTGTCTCTGTATCTCTCCTCTTTCTCTCGAAAAGCCAAAGCTAGGCAAGCTCTCTTTGGGGTTCTTCACTACTCCTTTTAATTCTTCTTTTTGGAAATCCGGGCTGGCTAAGAAACGCATACCAACCATGGCAGAGGGTTTCCTTCGAGTGGTCTTCTTCCTCCTCCTCCCCTCCTCCTCTCACGACCCCCTGGCCAGCTGTAGCGGGGCCGGGAGGGTGTGCAGGGAGATCCTCCTCAAGCGAGCTCCACCAAAGCACAGTGAAGTCATGTATGGGGCGGGCGGACGCTTGCTTAAGGAGGATCTCCCTGCTCGCACGCACCCTCTCGGCTCCACCACAGCTGGCCAGGGGTCATGAGCGGAAGAGGAGGGTCACCCAAAGGGAAGCCTCCGCCGTGGCTGATGTGCATTCCTCAGCCAAAAAGAAGAAATAAAAGCACTTTATCGTTGCACTTTTTCCATATGAGAAGGAACTCATTTCTCTAGACATCTTTCCCTCCTGTCCATATTTGCATACAGAGCTGAACAAATCAACTCAAACCATGTGTGTTTCATCACTGAAATAGCAAAAGTCACTGATTTTCAATCTAAACATATAGACTTTTCCTTCAAATCAATTTAAGGTTATTTTAATTGCATGTGTATATTGATTCTTAAAAGATAATAATTTTGTATCTGACATAATTAAATATTTCAAAACTATACCAAAGTTGAAAACAGGACAATAAACATGAGCTGTCTCTTGTGCCATGTCAAAGTTATATCACTATTTGTTCATTTATAGTTATTGAGACATACAAATTGACGTGGAGTGCCTAATCTTTGCATTTAACTATACAGTAACCTGCATCCTATCAACAATGAGCGTACAGGCACACTGAAGATGCCACAACTGCTTTAGCACATACACCAATTGCAGACAATCTTACCCAATTCCTACATAGTTTCAGCATACAGGTAGTCCTCGAGTTAGGAATGTAGTGGTGCCTGCCCATTCCATTCGTAACCCAAGGATTCATGAGAGTGAATCTTGTACCTTGAATGGGATCACTCCCTCCTTTCACTCACGCATTCGCTAATCGAATGTAAGGCTCATTAAATGCATACGAGATATTTCAGAGTGGGGAAGACCATGGGGGGGAGGGCTAGTGATGGAACAGGCCACCTGCCTAAGACCACCCAAGGCTTCCCCAACACACTGAAATACCTCATGTTCTTCACAATTGCTTCCCCCACCCCAACCTGCCATGCCGGGTCACTTACCTTGTGAAGATCTAGCAAGCAGTCTCCTCTCCAGCCTCTCAGCCATGTGCACCCTTCCAATGCTCTGGTCAGGCCTCTGCAGGCCTTGCTCAGCACATTGCCAGCCAAAATGGAGCTTCTGAGGGGTGGATCTACCCCTCAGAAACTCCATTCGGACCTCCAGAGACCTTGCCCGGCAGGTTGCCAGCCAAAATAGAGCTGTTCAGGCATCCAGAGGCCTTGCTCAGCACGTTGCAGATCCACCCTCACAAGCTCAATTTCAGCCACCAATGTGCTACATGAATGTTGCAGAGCCTCTGCAGTTGTTCATAAGGGCGAAAAACTGCTGTGGTGCTGATTCATAGTTCTGGAATTTGTTCGTAAATGTTTGTAAATACATGATGCTTATCATGTAACTTCAAACATTCACTAAGAGAAATGCTTATAATCCAGGGATTATCTATAGTGTTTTCTTACTGATCTATACCACTGACATCAATACAAGGGTGTTGTATTTCTAAACCATATTATCAAATGGTTTTGGTGATGATGTACAAAAGGTAAGAAAATAAATTTACTAGAAACTGCCATTAAAAGGAACTAAAGCTAAATCAGATTGGGATTAGGGAAAGAGAGGCACTCACTAGAACATAGCTTGAATGTTAGATATAAAGAGAAAAAGATGTTCCAGAGCACAAAACAAAAGGGAAAAGTAACTACATCATTCTGGAAAAAGTTGCAACTGCTTTCAAGCAATGCCAACAGGTTGTAATGGAACCTTACACAAACTCTGAAGCAGCTCTTTCTCTTTTTATATTTTCTCTTTCTGTGCATAGTCTTTCCTAAACTGGATGAATACATTTATCATTTTAATGCAATTTCATGGGTACAAAAGTTGTGAAACTAAAAAGATAAAATTGTTGAATTTATAAAGCCAGATAAATAAAAGATTCACAAATTAAATAAGTTGTGTCACACACAAAGTTTATTACTTAAGTCACAAATGGTTGGATTTGCATTATTCAGGTGTATATGTGTGTGTGTGTGTGTGTGTGTGTGTGTGTGTTGCTTTTGCATTAGTTATGAAAAGAAAACTTTCCATAAACTATGTATAGGATGCTATACTTCTAGCTAGGAAATGTGAATATTCATCAGGCACACCTGGAGAAACTAGAATACAAAAAAAGATAGTTCAGGATCCGAAATTAAATAAGGGAAGAATATTAACCTCAAATCTTAAATATACTAAAAATCAATATATGTTACAGGTCTATGAAACATTTGAACCTGTAGCTTAATATGTGTTGAACAGGTTGATCTAAACAGGTTGATCTAAAGCAAACAGAAATAACATTATTTCTATTATACAAATCAAATGTTATGGCAAAAAATAGTTCTGATTCTAAAAAGACTGAAAATGATTACGGTAAAAAGATTACTTGGCTAGTTGGACCAACGGTCTAACCTACTTTGGGAAATTTCGTAGGTTCAGATCCACAGCACTGTCACAAAGAAACTTATATTAACAATATGTAGTATGCTGAGCTTGGAATAGACACATCTGTGTCACAGAGAACAAATTGTAACATGATCAATGACTTCATCAATATATAAAGATATAATCTGCAAGTGCGTATGGGAACACAAAACATCCATCACATTTTCAACTGTTAACTCAGTAAGGCTTCTTTGAATTCATTGCATAAGCCATCTAATTAAAAAACAACTTTGATTACATTATTTTGTTCAAAATGTAGAACAGTTGTAAATAAAGATTGGCAGCCTACTCTAAAAGTCGAATAAAAGGAAGACCAATATGTACAGCCTATTAGCAGAAATTTAGAAGGATTCATTGGAGTGATCCTAATTACTAAAGGCTGGAATGGAACTGAATTTCCAGATTTCCCATTACTATTAATAGTTTTCTTATTCAGTAACATGAAAGGCTCTCAGAACACAAAGGACATGCTACTTTTAAGCAGTACAGCATAGATCTATCATCCCCAACAGTCAATATTATCATTTACAGACTTTTATGTTTTAAAAATAAGAACTAAAAGAGGGGGAAAGTGCATAATCCTTGATTGTCAATATGGAAAACATGAGATCACATCCTAAACTATTTTCAATAGTTTAAACATAATGGCAAAAAATCCTGCATGAATTCACATTTCACAATCCAAAAGATTTCAGTAAACAAAGAAAGGAAGGAAGGGTGGAGCAGCACCACATAAGCAAACATTTGCTTGATAGTTTGCTACAGGACACTGTCAGGAAGTGCCATTACACACACCGTTGTTTCAGCTACAAGCCCATAAGAGAATAAACAGCAGACCAAAAATGTAAAATGGAGAACAGAAATTATTATTATAAAGCATACATTGCTACTAGAAATATACATTTACAGAAGTTACAGACAGAACCCACATGCTCCAAGCGGTAACAAAATCTCCATGGAGTAAAGAAGCTACAGACTATAGCCAAACTAGAAAGTAATATGACTATTTTACACATATTGTCAAAAGTGTCTCCCACACCATTTTAGGAAATATATACCATAAATATACCATTCACATAGAACCAAGGAAGAAATCTTGAACACAGAAGATAAATAATATTACCCTTGCTAAGGTTAATGTTTATATAACATACCCAAATATAAAAATTACTTGTTAGGTATATTCTTGTAATTATTCACATGAGATTTTACTTGTTTACAGAGCATATCTAAGCAGATGTTGTCTCATGCCATTCAGTGCTAAATAATGTACAAATTAATAACTCTGATTTGCTAATTATATTGTTTTGTTCTGTAAGTTAAAATAGTCATATTGTCCCATATAATTTTGTTTTGACCCAAGCCCTACATGCTTAAAGCAGTTTTCAATAAAATGTGCAAAAATAGGATCTGAAATAAATAGGAAAGCTCAAATAAATGTGTAAGAAAGATTGCCAAGACATTGTAAAACCTTACCACTTAAATCTCCCCAATGGAATGAGTTTAGTTATTTACTTGGAATTACCATAAAATGGTATAATGAATTCAACAAAGAAATAGAATGATAGGGGAAGAGCGAGATTCCTTATAAAGTTCTGTATTTTAATCTTTTGCTGTCCATTTTAACCTCTTTCATTTTAACTCTATATATTGCTTAGCTAGGTGCAATAAAATTAACATACAGGATAATATCCCAGGACATCTTCCAGGCTTACAAATGTTACATTACTAAATTCAAAAATACAAACTTGCACAAAATACAGTTATTCTCAGTGTACTCTAATTTATAAAGCTCCCTACCCTGATGAGTTAATCTGACCCAAAGGAAACAAAAAATTTTATGGGAAAGAGGATTTTAAGTAACCAAAAAGTAGTCCTTCAGAGAACTCTTTAGAAGGCAAATCCAAGAAGACTGGTCAGTAAGAAATAAGGAAAGATTACAAAACAAGGAACTACAGAATAATGTCAGTGGTCTCAGTCATACATTAGCACATGGCACTTACAAAGATAAAACCTGAGCCAACCACTTGAATTACAGGTTGTTGCTTACAGACTGTTGACTTTTAAGTACAATTTATATTTAGGATTGGCCTTGGAGTAAAGTCCACATTTTGGACACAGGGGACCACTGGTTGAAAGAGGGGTTGAAGAGGTCATCTATATCAAAATTGAACAGCCCTCTCTCAACAGATGGGGAGGGTTACAACATCATCTATCTCTAGTCTACAACACAGTCCTTTCAAAAGTTCCAAGAAGGCTTCAGACCTATTTGCACTAGATGACCCTGATGACACAGATAAACCTCCAAGTTACCCCAAAGACTCTCTAAAATAATGCAAATGACCACCTGTCTGCAAGGAGTATAAATCCTTCCATTCCCCACCATCCAGTCAGGGCTGAAGAAGCTTCATAGATGAGAAGCAAAACATCTTCAAAGAAAAACTAAAAAGTCCAGTTGTGCCTTAAAAAGGCACCTAGATGACTAAGAATCTCTATAGACGATTGGCCTCATAATTACATTGGTATAGAGAGCCAAGTTGTCAGGTAACAAATAAGTCAATTATTTAGTTTATTATCCATGTTACTATATGGAAGATGAAGCTTAGATATTCAGCTCCACACACACAACCAAATGTTTTGAATACAACTTTTTGTTTACCTTTTATAAAATGTCGAAGTGGAACTTTTTAATTCAATCATTACCTCACAAAGAGTCGTTTACCTTTTTCACCTGCCAGTAGTATTCTAGCTATTTTGTTAATAAAAGGACAATTTGCTTTGGGGGTGGGAGGAGAGATCAGGCGTTTTCACACGTGCAGTATTAGGAGTCGAGTGCAGAAACAGAGGTTCTTGGTTAAAAAAAAAAGAAACGATGAAAGATTGACTGAGAAAGGAAGCACTTTCTTGGTTTCTTCTGAAGACAAACGTAAAGTGGCTTACAACAGCCAGAGGCCGCTATTTGGGGCAGCACCCTAAAGGCGGGAAGTTGGGAAATGACTCCCCTCCCCGCCAAGATGATTCTCGAAGTGAGCCAATTGAGGGCAAGTACCAGCCATCCCGAGGACCGGGGGAATTTGCGTTTCTTCTTCCACCAATGCAATCAGCAGCAATGTCCTAAGGTTGGGGCTTTTCCCCGCAACCACTACGAATCTTGCCATGTTTAACAGAACCTCCCTTCCCCATTATTTTTTTTTTTTTTTTTGCTGTTGCTAACGTTTTCGACCTACCTCTGGAGAAGGCGATCGTGGCAGAATTCAAGAACCAACCTTTCCCTTGCGATTTGTTCAGGTGTCTTACCAACAATGGGGAGAAGGCGGTACTGGAGATAACTCTACGATTGCAACCACCTCACATATTACCTCACAACGCCGGAACACCATCGGCGCAGCACTCCTTTGACGTTTTCATTCGCAGGAGCTATCGCACCCTGATCCCCTTCCCCGCCTCGCTTTCAGTGCTGCAATTAAGGGCGGAGGTCCATCTGTTGTCGCCATGCATTGCGTTTCCCACGCATGCCTTCAATACCAGCTAGAGTCCCGCCAGCGCAGGTGGCGTCATTCTTGTTACAATACCCGCACAGCATCATACTGCCTTGGGGCTTGCAAGCGTCCTTCACATGACAGTAGGCTACACTGAACTCAGAGGACTTGACGTTCTTCATAACCAATAACAGAATGCTGTAGCTCTTTCCCTTCCCCTTCCCCTTCCCTTCCCCCATCCCCATACAAACACACGCCTCTGGCAAGCCACTCTCCTTCCTCCTCCCACTAACCAGAAATTAAAGTACCTTTTTCTAAAGTAGAAACAGTTTCACAAAGTGCAGCGCTAAACAATGAAGTTGGCTGCCCTGGGGCAGAAGGCGAGACCACAGCAGTACCTCCTACCGCCTCCACCACTGAAGTTCTCCTTTTGCCTCTGCTTGTTTTGATGTTTCTGATCCTCTTTCTATCCCATCCTCAGCCTCTCGAGCACTTATAAAGCTCCCAGCCGTCGTCTCTGCAGCCGCTACTGCTGTCGCTACTCTCACTTCCTCTTCCTCCCTCCTGCTGGCTGGAGGCACGATTTGCATTTCCAAGAAGCTGCTAAAAATTATCTAGATAGGCGCGAATCTCAGTGGGGGAGACGAATTAAGTCATTTAGGGACCGTGCTGTAAATCTTGAATCGCAATCCCATCCTTAACCACATTTATTGAGCAAAGAGCTCAGTAAAATTGGAACAGTATTGTCCAGGACTCGATACAATCAAATTCGCTGCATTTATATATTCTGAGTGTGTGTATGCACATATATATACATGTTTATGTATAAAAATTGTTGTATTGATCAAATTGTAATCTTGCAGTAAGATGTTCCGTGCTAGTAATGGAAAATCACTGTCAAATACTGGCTCAAGCAGTTTTTAGCTTCTGAACGTTATTGTGGTTAGAAAAATCTCCAAAAGAGAGTGGCAATAAATATAAACAATGAAATTAATTCCTCCCTTTTAACTCCAGGCTTAAATTTCTAATTAATGTTGCAATTACAAAATATATTTTGCCAGCTACTACCATAGATGATCCTGTAGTGCCTAAATCTATTGCATGTTATTTCTACGTTACAAAATTTCGGCTAATTCTCCAGATGCAAGTTATTCTCAATAGAATTTTAGGAGGTAGAGGACTTCTTTGAGGATGTACAGCAGCTTGTCAATTACAGATTTACAAACTGGGTCAGATTCCCAGCTGTACATTGAATTGTTCAAGTTAAGAGTGGCTGCTTTTATTATGATCAGCTCATTAAGCTGGCTGTTTCTGCCATAAACATTAGATGAGGAAGCCTAAAGGCATAAATTGCAAGCACTTTTGACATTTCAAGTCATGGATTACTTTATGTTCCATTGATCATTCATTCCTTAGAAATGAGTGAGTTTATTAAGTAGGGCCTAGAAATTAGAGGGGGTTTTGGAAGATGGAATCTTATTGCCTACTTGAATAACTTTATCAGACAGTTTTATAGATTACATATGATTAACTGAGAAATCTGCTTAGTAAAATAGTAAGCAGATATTTTTTAAGTACTCTTCAGTTCTCTTGCACTGTAGAAAGTTAGACTATAGTGAAATTTACATCTAGTCATCCTATGCAAGTAGACAACTGAAGAATGAACTTGGCTTTTTCCATCTGGCTGTTCAAAGGGAAATCTATTGGTGGTTGTTAGGAAAAGTTTGATATGTATAATTTCACTCAAGGTAAGCCTGCATTGATCATATTTTAATTTTCTTCCATTCTACTAGCTATCAATATCATTTCCTTATTGTGTGCTTTTAATTTTATGATTTAGTTTAGAAATGAAGCTCTACAGCATGAGGCACTTTAGTAGGAAGGTAATAGCAAGAGATGCAAAGGGATCATTAACAAATATGGGAAATAACAAGAATAGCAGGAATAGAATGAAAGAGGCCTTCTCGCTCATACTGTGGAAAATGATCCTATGTCTCTAGAGCTTTCTCCATTTTGTTTTTGGAAAGTAAATATTCCAGTCCAAGATTTGTTGCTGCATAAATAATATTAATAATGTATTAATATTGTTTAGACAGCTAATTTACTGTAGTGATTAAGACATCAAGTTAGAAATTGGGAAACCGGGAGTTTTAATGCTGCCATAGATATAAAGTACAGCTAATTATCTTGGGCTGGTCACTTTCTCTTAATCCAAGGAAAGAGCCAATGTAATACTACTTTTTGCCATGATTTTCTTGCCAAGAAAATTGCAGGGGTTTGTCCAGGCAGTTTCTGAGAATCAGACATGATTATACAGTAGAAAAAGAAGTATTTAATAATAATCTTCCACTGAAGCACTACCTTAATGAGGTTGTGGGCCTTGTATGGCATAGATCAGTGGTCGCCAACCAGTGGGCTGGGGAATCCATGAGAAATGTTGGTAGTCCACAGAGAAATGTCACCCCCAAAGCACCCCCGCAAAGCAATTAATAAAGGCTGCGTGGGAACACAAGGCTGCACCACCCACATGGCCCACAGGAACACAAGGCTTGCATCACTTGCACTGTGAACGACACAAGGTAGTGAGGGGAGGGAGGAAAGGGCGGAGGGGGGAAACTTGCCCCACTTGCCACATGCACCTCGCCTGGCCACCGGGCTGCTTCTTTCCGCTTCTTCTGTTTTTGGCTGCACGCAAAAGTCTTTCTTTCTCCCAAACTCTGCCAGAAATGAGTCTTTGGGACCTGCAAGGCATTCTTTTCCAAGAGGCTGTGTTGGCAAAGGCTAATTTCTGGTGGAATTTGGGGGAAAGAAAGAAAGACTTCTGCGGCTTTCCTTGCATGAAGCCAAAAGACTCTGTCTCTGTCTCTCTCTGTCTCTCTGTCTCTCTCCCTCCCTCGCTCCCTCTCTTCCTCTCTCTCTCTCTCCTGCAGACAGCTATAGCCCACAGCTATAGACAAAGAAATACAAACAATGACATATAGCAACAATGCCGCTGAATACAAACAATGACATATAGCAACAATGGTGCATTGGAATATCTTCAAGAAATAACCATGTGCCTACAAAGAAGAAAAGTTGGAGCCATAAAATCAGCAAGGTAATAAAAAATGAAGTTAAATTGCTCTAGGACAGGGGTGTCATTTGATTTCATTGAGGGACACATCAGGGTTGTGTTTGACCTTGGGAAGCCAGGGTGGGCATGGCCAATTTGACCAGTCATGTCGGTGTGTGTGTGCCTGTGATGGCTTGAACACTCTGTCAGCCAAAAACAGGCTCCTGAGCTCCACTTTCAGCTGCAGTGGTCCCCTGAGCTCCATTTTCACTGGCAGAGGGCTGCAGGAGATTGATGTGGCTGAAAATGGAGTTTGGGAAGGCTGCACATGGCCCTCCCAAGCTCTGTTTTCTCTCGCAGAGGCATGGTGGGCTGGTCCTTTGCTGTTTCCAAGGCGGCCCCATGGGCCAGATCTAAGCACCCCATGGGTTGGATCTGGCCCTTGGGCCTTGAGTTTGACACCCCTGCTCTAGAATTTTAGAGTTCAAGGAACCTGTCAGATAAATACTCCAAACTTAACAGCTATCAGTAAGAATGACAAAAAAGTTTGGACAGCAGACATTGCAATACCTGGAGACAGCAGAAGACAAGAGAAAAAAAGATGGGTGGGAATCACAAAATACAAATATCTGCAAACAGAAGTAGAACAAAAAGAAAACAAAGATAGTATCAATAATATTGGAGCACATGTGGAGAAAATGTGGATCACCAACAGCATTGACAAAAATCAGCATCAGTCTATTGTAATAGGCAGCTTTATTTGGAACAGCTTACCAACCATGATAATACTTATTAGATTCTTCCCACAGGTTGCTTAAGAGCACACATCATGTATACGTGATACTAAAAGTCTAGCTGAAAATTGAGCTTGGGAAAGATAATATTTCACATTATAGGAAATGGGCAGTTTTTAAATAGCATAATCTACAGTACCATTTTAATTGCATATCTTTACAGGTACCACTATATCTGCAAAATAAAGCTGAGTTGTTTGAGCGCAAACTGCAGATTTGAACAATGGGTATCCAGCCATGCCAAACCTTTCCTGCTAACTGAGGTTCCCATTTGGCTATGAAAATCTCCTGTTTTTGCTTTCAGCCTAAAGTTGTAATTGTTAGATTGTTGAGGGACCCACACAACAAGATCATGAAATAAATGTGAAGTCCACACATTGTGATAAATGTTATTCCAAATTCTAGTTTCCTGGGTTACTAAAATTTATATTTTGCACACAGTCTAATGTATACTACGACAAAATGAATACACTGTAATAAATATCTTCAAAATAAGCCAGTGAATGCATGTATTTTTCAATAAAACAATTAGAAAATAATCAGTATTACTGGTTATTAGATCACATTGACACTTGAAAATATTTTTTCTGAAAATACTTGTTATTGCATCACAACATTTGTGACTGCCTAAAAAATTGTGTGGCTCAATTTGCACTATTTTCTAATTTAATAAACAAATGCTCAAAGAGGAAAAACATAATAGGTTAGGCTGAATAGGAATGAGTCGAGTATCTGTTGTTACCTTTAAGTTTTCTGTTAAAATTGGAGTATGCTACAGTGATTTTTTTGAATAATAATACATTAATAAATTATTACCAAAATATATCATGTTCCTGTTAGTATCTTTATTGAAAGAAGAGACATGAATGTATGGATAAGCTTCTCATCAAAGAGGAAGGATTTTGAAATGATAAAATTGCCCCAAAGGTGCTTTTCAAAAAGCAACTAGACTTTGTTTTGGTTTTTTTTG
The DNA here is from genome assembly GCF_049901715.1 of Pseudonaja textilis. Classification (NCBI taxonomy): domain Eukaryota; kingdom Metazoa; phylum Chordata; class Lepidosauria; order Squamata; family Elapidae; genus Pseudonaja; species Pseudonaja textilis. The sequence goes on from NC_142008.1 coordinate 67,018,011, forward strand.
AAGACCTTTTGTTTCTCAACCAAGAAGCTTCTTTAGTTCTAGCTGAATAGATGGGGAATGGGAGGATTTATATTCCTTAACAATCATCTGGTTATTAGCTCCCTGGGAGTCATTGAGGTCACTTGATGTTTGTATCCTCAGGACCACCTGAATCAGAGAGCAAATGGGTTTGAAACCTTGTGAAATCTTCTTAGGAGAGTGATGAAAAGACAATGTTGTGGACACGGATAGGTGGTATATCCCTCCCCCTATGATGAGAGAAGGCTGTTCAGTTTTCAAACCAGTGGTTCTTTCTGTCCAGAATATGAACTTTCTTGTCTTCTCAGCAGTCCAAAGAAGGTTCCATACGCATAATTCAGGTGACCCTGAGGATACAGCCACCCAAGTGGTCTCAATGACTCAGAGAGAGCAAATGACTAATCTTCAGAATGTTAATGACCAGATGCTTGCTAATGAATATAAATGCTTCCATTCCCCACCATTCAGCAAAACTGAAAAGGCTTGGATGAGAAGTAAAAGATCTTCAAGGGGGGGAAACGAAGTCCAGTTGCCTTTTAAAAAGCACCTTTGGGACAACCATGATCTGGATCAGGGGTCTCCAACCTTAGCAACTTTAAGACTTGTGGACTTCAGCTCCCAGAATTCCTTAGTCAGCAAAGCTGGCTGAGGAATTCTGGGAGCTGAAGTCCACAAGTCTTAAAGTTGCTAAGGTTGGAGACCCCTGATCTGCATGACTGAGAATCTCTACAGAAAAATAAAATGTTTATTAAAATTTGTTACATTTTAAGATGCTTACATACAATTTAACATAACTGTTAACTAAAAACATCACCGTCCCAAATTTACATTTTGTGAGAAAAATAGCAGAAGTGATAGCTTTTAATCCCTTTTAAAATGTTAATTGAATAAAAATTGCAAGGCACTAGTTCTAAAAAAAATTATTTTTCCAATGGACCACTTAAAAATTGCTAAGGGATTTCAAGAGACTAATGTTTTAATTTTACAAATTAAAGCACATATTTCAAGTTTTAAAAAAAAAGAAAATTAAATGTACTATGATAACAAATATGGTGTAATGAAAATTACAGCTTTAAATCAAGGGACTGAAAAGAACTCTCATTAAATATAAAAAGCTGAATGATGAAATCCTGTACCCAGGACATCCTGACTGATTCTGATCATAGAGTAAATGTTTTCAAAGTTCAGTGCTTTTGTATATACCTATACCATTTCAGAGAAATGGCTGTCCAGTCTTTTCTTAAAAACTTCCAGTGATTGAACACCCAGAACTTCTGGGGACAAGCAGGTCCACTGGTTAATTGTTCTCACTGTCAGGAAGTTTCTCCTTAGTTTTAGGTTGCTTCTCTCTTTGTTCAGTTTCCATCCATTGCTTCTTTTTTGCCTTCTGGTGCTTTGGAAAATACATTGTCCCCCTTCCTCTTTCTAACAGACCCTTAAAAGCCTGTTGCCTATCACTCTCTTGGGCAAAGCATGTGAGCCATTTCCTCCTTTCAGTGGTCCATGAAAGTATATCTATGGTATGTAGATAATAAAGTCAAAAAAGGTGAACATTTTTACAGAACTATAGATACATTTGAGGCTGGGTCTGATAAGGAATGGCTGGGAGGGGAGGGGCCAAGTGAGGCAGCCCTTGACATGAGTGACATAGAGTTGGTCACACCCACCCAGTCACATGATCACTAGACCACACCCACCCAGTCACATGACCACCCACCAAATAAGCCATGCCCACCAAATAAGCCACGCCCACAGAACCAGTAGTAAAAATATTTAAATCCCACCACTGCCCCAGTCACATTAGCCAATCCACCTCATTTCTGAACTACCGCCAATTCCAGTCACTCCCCTCCAAACTCCAGCAACTTGTCTGGCAAAAGAATGTTGTTTTGGCTATGCTCCCTTCAATGGTCTCTTGTTCCCACAGCTTGCCCATCCTCTGCTGTGGCAGCCCTGAATCTGAATCAAGATGGATCCAGGGTTGACACTGTTAATTCAAAATAGCATATCTACCCAAACTTTCAAATGGGGAAATTAACACGAATGTTTGAAAAATCATGGTTATTTTGGTTATTTTACATCAAGAGTGCTTTTTTAAAATGGCCCCCATATTTTTAGAAAAAACAGCTATAGGTACAGTTAAATCTCATTGATTCTTTCATGTGCTGGCTAAGAAAAGAGGTACATTTTTAAAACAACACAATGTACTGTTAGTTATGATGGCAATAAATATGTGCTTTCATGTATGGGGCTTGAATCAAAATGCCTGCTACTGGAACTTAATGAAATAATGTGGCCCCTTTAGCAAATAATATATACAATTATTTTCACCTTTGAGTACATATAAATAATCTGCATATGTTGAAGAAGACAAAGCATGCAGTTATTTGTCCTGCCATTTAGCAGGGAGATAAGGACCATAGATATGATAAGTAGGACATGATGATGCTTATTCACTGATCTAGAACTAGTAGGATCTGATTCAAATCTTTTTCTAGAATAGAGTCCAATATTTGAGCCCGTCACTGTCTCTTAACATTTTATTTCATAAGATGTTATAAGGTTATAACAGAGGCAAAATGTTTTTCTTAAGCCCCATGTAAAAAAAAAATCCCTAATTTTGTCATAACAGGGCCCCAAAACATCAGATAAGATTGAATTTTGTCATAACAGGATCTCAAAACATTAGATAAAATTGAATTCTATTATGCCTCTCCTATGTAATCTCACATATATATATATAATTGCACTGCTGTTGAAAATTAGCCTCCTAAGGATCACCACCATAACCTCACTAACTCCTAGATCAGTGGTTCTCAACCTTTTCTTCACCATGGACATCCTTTTTAAATATCTTTTTTAGCCAAGGACAATGGTCAAACACTACCGAGACTTAACTCAAGGTTTAAATCATAACATTTCTTCAACTTTCATGATGACATCACTGCTTCCCAGGAGTCCACAGACCACAGATTGAGAACCACTGTCCTAGTTAATTATTAATAGACTAACTAAAAAGGGGGCATCCGAAATGGAGCATTCTCCTTGATTGGGCAGAGCAACAGTCAGTCTCCTCAAAGAAGTTGGCTTTAATTATCTTGTACTTTTTTTTTGCTAAACAGTTTATAGTAAGAGAAAGAAGAGCAAGGACAGCTTGCCTTTCAGTCTGTAGAAAAGAGCCCCAGATGAATTCTTTTCAATGTATTCTTAGTGGTGAAGTGTGAATATGTGCTGATATCCAAAAGCTTTCTGAAACAAGTAGTATAGTTCAGCTAAACTGATTGTATTGATTTTATCTGGAATTTTCTATGTTCCTGTTTCTTTCCTTATTTTTCCTAAACTCCATTTTACATCTCAGGATTTAGCTTCATTTGCTTAATAAGAGAATATTTCATTAAAACTTTTTCTACCACACACAGTTGCAAGTTTGTGCAATTATTCCTTGAATTTTAGGACTAGAAAAAGGCTTGTTAAATTCTGTAAATCTAGGCTTAGGGTAGGTACCAAAGGACTTTCTTATTTGTTACCCTGCATAGAAGATCATTTATAGAAGCTCTCAGAAGTTTCCAACAGGCCAAACGGATGGTTTGGAGAAGTTTAACCTGGTGCAAATTTGTTTTGCATGATAGCTTTGGAAACAGGGATCTGCTAACGAAATTCTAAATTTTTCCCAGTTTAGAATAAAGTAGAATAGAATAAAATAAAATTATATTATACATTTACATACAAGAACAAATAAAATGTTTGTGATAGTATTCTGCTTAATTTAAAAGAAAGGGTATTTGTACTTGTAGATCTTGGGCATTTTGAAAACTCAGTCAAAAGCTTAAACTCATAATGCCAAGACTATAAATAAAATTCAGATCCCCAAAGCGACTGAAGTTCTCACATCATTGTCTCAATGTGATTTACAACACATCTCCGCCTCTGACTGAATAAACATCAGACTCTGTACACAAAAGCTTTATGCTATGAACTCATCTTTCTTCAATATATCTTTCCCTCTCATCTCTTATCAGAAGGATTTGTCTTTGTTCAAAACACTGAAGCTACTGAGAATAGACTACTCTGGAGCTTCAGTTTAAAAATTGTTACAAACCGAAGCTGAGAAAGTAGGCAAGTAGTATTTACTTATATATTTATTTACTTGTTATGACTCCCCTTCAAAATTCCAACGAACAAAACAGAAAGTAGCCGTTTCAAATTAAATCAAACAGAAAGAAGTCTTACAAGATAACGGCTGGCAAGAATCTCAATCCACAGCATAAATCTTTACTCTGTCCGGCAAACCAGTCCTGGCAATAAATCTCTAGTCTCAGAGCTTCTTGCTGTAACGTCCTCACTCAAATAAGTCACTTTGTTCCTGGCAAAATGTACCAGCCCAGCTGTGTCCTTTTATACTCATTGAGGCAATGTGCTAATTTACTGACTCGCTCTCCTCATTCGCTCCAGCTGATTTTGCCTTCTCAACCGTCTTCTGTTCTTTACATTTAACCACAAATTTTCCAAGTTCTCATCTCCACTAGAAGACTCTCTCAAAACTTCCCTGTCAGCCATTCCCGGCTGTTGATCAGATAAGGAACCAGAGGAGGTCAAAGGTCCTGACAATTCTAATACATCAGGTCTGTCGTCCTTTGTCACGTCCATTTCCTCATCCTGGTTACCAGTCCAATCACTGAGCCATGCCGGCTCATATTTTTCTGCCATGTCCCCCTCACTTGAACTCATATCAGTCACAGGAGCTGAATCCAAGCCCGGAGCCACAACACTATCCCTCACCGCAGGGCCCTTCCCCCGGGTCTGACGATCCGGATGCAGTTTTGAAGGGAAACATTCATGAAAGTCCCAAATGATGTCTGGAGCATGAACAGCAGACGCATCCGTCCATGAGCAAATTTCCGAGTCATCCACTCTCCTCCCGACTAAATACTGGAAACGACCCTTGAGCCAATGCGAATCAGTAACACTGACCACCGTGTCATCAACCTCCGCCTCCTCACGGGGCGTCGATGGGGAAGTCGTACCAACTGGAGCATGCAGAGGACAGTCCGGGGAGTCAGGAACCAAAAGAGAGCGATGGAATACAGGGTGAATACGCATGGAGCGCGGTAAGGTGAGCCGGTATGCCACAGGGTTGATAACCGCCTCAATTGGGAATGGACCGATGAAACGATGGTCAATCTGACCACACCTTGTCACCCACAGCTAACGGAGGTGGTGCTTGACGTGACCGGTCCACAAACCGTTTATAGTCCTCTTTCGCTCGTTCAAGTTGTTGCCTGACTAAACGGTGGACCACTTGTAGTTCCTCCAGAAAATCTTGTGTCTCAGGAACCAGTGAATCCATCCAAGTTAATGGGAAGAAGCGCGGATGATAACCTACATTCATGAAAAATGGCGTTACCCGAGTGGAGGTATGCTGCGAGTTATTAAAAGCGAATTCTGCCAATGGGAGGTATTTCACCCAATCGCTTTGTTGCTGATTAACAAAACACCTCAAATATTGAGTAAGAATGCCAATCACCTTCTCAGTCCCGCCATCAGTTTCCGGATGGTGCGCTGACGCTAAGCACACCTGAACTTGTAGCGCTGCCATTAACTGTTTCCAAAACTGCGCAGTAAACTGAACTCCACGATCAGAAACCACTCTATCTGGCAGTCCATGCAGACGAAAGATATGCTGTAAAAATAGCTGAGCCGTGAAAAGGGACGAAGGTAATCTCCGACAGGGAATGAAATGAGCCATTTTAGTCAGCATATCAACTACCACGAGCACCGTCGTGAAGCCCGACGAGGATGGTAAATGCGTGAGAAAGTCCATGGAGATCACTCCCCATGGTCTGCCCGGAGTCAGTAATGGTTGGAGGAGTCCAGGGGGTGCATCCGATGCCGCTTTCACTTGCCTACACTGGACGCAAGAAGCGACATAAGAGAACACATCGTGACGAACCCGAGGCCACCAAAAAGTCCGGGTGACCTAATGCAAGGTTTTATAAAATCCAAAATGGCCAGCAGCGGGGTTATCATGACATTGTGTCATGATGAGAGCTCTCAACGACCTGATAGGTACGTATAATAAACCCCGATGTTGGAGCAAGCCCTCTTCAAAGGACCATGGAGAATCAGGTCTGACGTCCCCCCGTCTCTGCTGCGTCCACGCATCCAATCGTTGCGCCTCTCGTATGTGAGCCCGCAAGTCTACTGGATCTTGCAGTACGGCCAAGGATTCTGGTGGTAACACCGTTCATAGAGGAAGAGGATCCTTGGGACCGATATACTCGGGCTTCCGAGACAACACGTCTGCCCTCCAATTCTGTCCACTTGGAACATAAGTAATGGAGAAATTGAACCTGGCAAAAAACAACGACCAACGAATCTGGCGTCGGTTCAATTTCTTAGCTGTGGTCAAATGTTCCAAGTTTTGGTGATCTGTCTGAACCTCTACCTTGTGCCGAGCCCCCTCTAAATGATGTCTCCAGGTCTCAAAAGCAGCCTTAATGGCCAACAACTCCTTTTCCCAGATGGTGTAGTTGCGCTCTGAAACTGTGAGCTTCCTAGAATAGTATGCGCATGGGAAAAGAGGTGCACCATCCTTCGAAGCTTGTAACAGTACTGCTCCGATAGCGACATTAGAGGCATCTGTCTCGACCACAAATGGATGATTCGGATCAGGATGCCTCAATATTGGCTCAGCCACAAACACTTTCTTTAAAGTTTCAAAAGCCTGTTGTTGTGGAGGCCCCACACAAACGAACCTTCTTACAGAGGAGCTGAGTTATGGGGTCCATTACTTTAGCAAAGTCCGGGATAAAAGTCCGATAGTAGTTGGCGAATCCCAAAAGACGTTGGACGTCCTTGACTCGACGAGGGGCTTCCCAACTACACAATGCCTCAACCTTTTTAGGGTCCATAGCAATGCCCTCGGGAGAAATGATGTGCCCTAAAAACTCTATTGACGACTGAAAAAAGAAACACTTCTCCAGTTTCGCATAGAGCTTATGCTCCCGAAGACGCTGCAGCACTTGACGGACCTGATGAAGGTGGTGATCCCTGGACCGAGAGTAGATTAAAATATCAACCAGATACACCACGACAAACCGATCCAGCATGTCCCGAAAAATGTTCATCAAATGCTGGAATACAGCGGGAGCGTTGGTTAGACCAAATGGCATGACGGTGTACTCGAAATGACCATAACGAGTGCCAAATGCCGTCTTCCACTCATCCCCCTTGCGCATCCGAACCAGGTTGTAGGCCCCACGCAGATCGAGTTTAGGGAAGATAGTAGCCTCTCGCAACCGCTCCATCAATTCCGGAATGAGCGGTAAGGGATAGCTATTCCTCACAGTGATAGTTTAGTCATCTATAATCACAGCAGAGACGCAGTTCTCCCGACTTCTTCTTAACAAAAAGAACGGGAGCCGAAAGAGGGGACGACGAGGGTCAAATAAATCCCTGAGCTAAGTTTTATCCAAAAACTCTCGGAGTGCAACCAACTCAGGCTCCGACATGGAGTATAATCTCCCCTTTGGCAATGGAGCATCCGGTATCAGGTCCATGGGACAATCATAAGCACAATGTGGGGGTAATCGGTCTGCCTCCTGTTCACTGAAAACATCGGAGAAGTCCGACAGCTCCGAAGGAATTGAGACAGCAGGAGCGGCGATATCTTGGCCAGCGCAAACATGCCTCAGGTGATCCACACACATTGTAGGCTTGGAAAAGAAATGGCGTTCTGCGACCAAGCCACCAACAGATCGTGCAAACGCAACCAGGACATTCTGAGCACCAAAGGGAGATGGAGGTTCAAGGTGACATAAAAACTTATCGCCGCCTCATGATCCCCAATAAGCATACGCACTGGCTGAGTAGCGCAGCGAATGGGTCCCGACTTGAGTTCACGCCCATCTACGGTTTCCACCTTAATGGGTGGATTCACAGGAATCAAAGGAATTCCAAAATGTGTAACAAAAGCACAGTCCATAAAGCTGGTTGTAGCCCCTGAATCCACCAGCGCAGCGGCAGGAATTCCTTCCTTCTGGGACTGTGAAAAGATACGAGTGTCCAAAAGTAAGTGCCGAGGAGGACCAGGATTTACTTCGGCAATTTGGGATGGGGGTGTAAGATGTGCCTGACCGAAGGTTTCCCTGAGGTCGGGCCTACCCCATTTCCTGACGGGCCAGGAGTGGGTTCAGGCACAGGTCTGTGAGTCCTTCTCCGAGTGCAGGAATTTGCAAAATGTCCCGGACCCCCGCAATAAAGGCACAAGCCTTCCTGGAACCTTCTCGAACGTTCTCGTACCGTTAACCAAGGGCGGAGTGCGCCTAACTCCATCGGCTCCTCAGCATTAACCGTGGGTTGGAAAACTCTCGGTGGTGTGGGTTGTGCACGAGAAAACGAAGATGGTTCCATAACGAGCCATTTGCGTCCACGTTGCTGTAAACGAGCTTCAATTCATAAGCACTGAACTATCAATGCATCCAAAGTTAAAGCCCGCTCTGCATGGACCAGCTCATCTTTGATGGCATCAGACAAGCCTTCCTGGAATGCAGCCATATGAGCTGGTTCGTTCCAGTTAGAGTCCATACACAGCAAACGAAATTCTGCAACGTATTCCTGCAGGGAACATTTCCCCTGATTAATGTCCCGTAACCGTCTGTCCACAGTTTGTATCTTAATTGAGTTCTCAAACATCACTCTCATTTGTTGGAGAAAACCCTGGAAATTGTTCAACAAAGGGCTATCTTGAACTAACAAGGGAGTAGCCCAATTAGCAGCCTGCCCAGTTAATAAACTGATTATAAATCCTACTTTAGACCGGTCGGTTGGGAAGTCTTCAGGCCTCAGAGAGATAAACAATTGGCATTGACCCATAAATGCCGGGAACCTGTCCATTTGCCCAGAAAATTTCTCCGGCATGGATACTGGGCTTTTCCTCACAGGAGGGGCAGGGGGAACAGCAGCAGGGCTTGGTAAGCTGGAAACATAATTCAGCAATTGTGTTACCTGATTCTGAAGCGTCACATTGCTTTGCAGTAGCTAATTAATTTGTTGTTGTTGCTGCTCTACCAAACGCTGCAGTTGATTTGAATCCATCTTGCTTTAAAGATGGTTTGTTTGTGGCCAGGAACAATAATGTTATGACTCCCCTTCAAAATTCCAACGAACAAAACAGAAAGCAGCCGTTTCAAATTAAATCAAACAGAAAGAAGTCTTACAAGATAACGGCTGGCAAGAATCTCAATCCACAGCATAAATCTTTACTCTGTCTGGCAAACCAGTCCTGGCAATAAATCTCTAGTCTCAGAGCTTCTTGCTGTAACGTCCTCACTCAAATAAGTCACTTTGTTCCTGGCAAATTGTACCAGCCCAGCTGTGTCCTTTTATACTCGTTGAGGCAACGTGCTAATTTACTGACTCACTCTCCTCATTCGCTCCAGCTGATTTTGCCTTCTCAACCGTCTTCTGTTCTTTACATTTAACCACAAATTTTCCAAGTTCTCATCTCCACTAGAAGACTCTCTCAAAACTTCCCTGTCAGCCATTCTCGGCTGTTGATCAGATAAGGAACCAGAGGAGGTCAAAGGTCCTGACAATTCTAATACATCAGGTCTGTCGTCCTTTGTCACGTCCATCTCCTCATCCTGGTTACCAGTCCAATCACTGAGCCATGCCGGCTCATATTTTTCTGCCATGACCTCCTCACTTGAACTCATATCAATCACAGGAGCTGAATCCAAGCCTGGAGCCACAACATTTACTTATTATTTATAAGATGCATCTGCATCTTAGATGAATGTCTACAAATTAAAATACACAGATTCATATAATTACATGTTAAAGAAATGGACAGATCATCAACTGTGCATGAATATATTCAAACTTTTCAAGAAATGTAGGAGGAAACTGTTCTTAAGTCATTCTTGGTAAATGTACTATGTTCTGTAGATGGCTCATAAACTCATAAAATGCTGACTATAATTTATTTATTTATTTTCTTTTTATTTATTTATTTTGTCAAGCAATTATTAGATAACAGGTATAAGTCTAAACATGGTTATGAATACATGAAATGGATACAAATAAGAAAAAAAAACAATAGGACAGGAATGGCAGGCACGTTGGTGTGCTTATGCACACCCGCTACAGACCTCTTAGGAAAGGAGTGAGGTCAATAGTAGACAGTCTTAGGTTAAAGTTTTTGGGGTTTGAGGAAGAAACCACAAAGTCAGGTATTCTAGACATTGACCACTCTGTTGCTGAAGTCGTATTTCCTGCAATCAAATTTGGTGCGGTTTACCTTGAGTTTGTATCTATTGTGTGCTCTTGTATTGTTGTGATTGAAGCTGAAGTATTCATTGACAGGTAAGACATTGCAATATATAATTTTATGTACTATACTTAGATCGAAATGAAGGCAGCATAGTTCAAGATTGTCTAGGTCTAAAATTTCAAGTCTGGTGGCATAAGGTATTCTGGTATGAGTCGAGGAGTGGAGAACTCTTCTTGTGAAATATTTCTGGACTTTCTCAATTGTATTAATATCAGATATGTAATGCGGGTTCCAGACTGATGAGCTGAATTCAATATTGGTCTAGCAAATGTTTTGTATGCTCTAGTTAGTAGAGTGATATTACCGGAGAAAAAGCTATGCGGGATTAGGTTTACAACTCTTAATGCCTTTTTGGCTATGTAGTTACAGTGGGCTCTAGCACTTAGATCATTTGAAATGAGTACTCTAAGGTCCTTAGCAAAGTTTGGGTCATCAACAAGGTCTTGACTATTCAACTTGTATTTTATTTTCTGATTTATTTATTTTTTGCCAATATGTAAGACAGAGCATTTATTTGTTGAGATTTGAAGTTGCCATTTGTTTGACCATTCTGACACATAGTCGAGGTCTTTTTGAATGGTAGCTGTATTGTCTGTGGTGTTGAATAGCTTTACATCAGCAGTGAAAAGAATGCAGTTGTTCTTAATATGATCACAGAGGTCATTTATGTAGAGTATGAAGAGAGTTGGTCCTAGAACGCTGCCTTGGGGGACACCACTGTTGACAGGTATAGGATTTGATAGGATGCTCCCAATTTTGACCATTTGTTGCCTGTTTGACAGGAATGCTTCTATCCAGTTATGCAGGTGTCCAGAGATACCATAAGATTTTAATTTTAGGAGTTTAGGAGTTTAATTTTAGTAGTTGGACTACAAAGTATGATTGCTTGCTTCAAGAATAGTTATTTATTAGTCTCCCCGCCTCACCTGAAATGGACGAAGCAAGCCAAAACTATACAGTCACGCTGTATCTATAGTTTCAGAGTTAGAATGCTTTTAAAGGATTTTCTTAGCTTCTTCTCCTGTACTTCCACAATCATCACAACATGAAAGAGAAAGGGAAACAGTTTTAATCACTGCTGGTGATACTAAAATGTTTAATTGTCTATTAATTGTTTTACTTACAATGAAATTATAAGAGACTGTATTCTTTATCTAAAAATATACTATATGAGGAAAAGAAAAGACTCTTTTAAAAGTAAGAATCTCAGATTTTTTTAAAAAGCCAAGCTGTTAACACAAATTCAATTTCAGTTCATTTCCTCATAATCTCATCTCACTGTACCGAGCCTTGATGAATCATCATGTCAAATACAAATACGTCACATCACACAAAACAGATTGGATCCGCATTGATCAAATACGAAGATTTACAGATTAGTCTTCAAATATCAAAAAGGACATGTAGGAGGACACTTTTCAAGAGAGGACAGAACTTACAAAAGGAGGACAGTCCTCCCTAAAGGAGGACGATTGGTCACCTTAGCTATACACATCTTTCATTTTGCTTTAGCATTTGCTTTTCTAAATTCAAAAGACTGGCTGAGGTGAGACTGGACATCAGCACTCCTGGAAAATGCCAGGGTATGGCTTAATAACCAGGCAGCTGCAACACTGGCTTTAGATGCCTTTGAGTACAATTATGAGGGAATAGATGAATGCCTGAAGTAAGGGAAGAGGAACTTGTCTGTATGACTCAGTCACTTTTTAAAAGATCAGACAGCAACTATAATTTCACTTCCTCACAGAGTCACATTCTCTGCCCTTGGAGGAAAGAATGGCAAACCACTTCCGAAATCTTGCTAAGAAAACTGAAAGAACTAATCTAAGCAGTTTCCAGGAGTCAATACTAACTCCAGACCAATAAATTCATAAACAAATAATTGGCAGCTAAAAAGACCAAAGGGATATATTTTTAGTTGACATTCTAATAAATCAATTTTATTTTCTTTGAGAGATGTGGCTAGAGATTTATTATTTGAATGGGGTGGATTTGTTGGAGCTCTGATAATATCATGCATTCAGTTGTAAGTGAAGGATGTTTATAGCTGGTTTATGTTACAGAAGTAATACTAGATTGTTTCTTCACTCATTTCTGTCCTTCTGCACTGAGGAAGCTAATTTTCAAAGAAAGGAACCAAGTTCAAATGAAAATGAGCAAAACTCTCCATATCTCATTAAATGCAGAGGAAATGGCATTATGGTAAGGTGTTGGATGAAGATTATGGAGAGCTAGGTTCAAATCTCTGCCAAAGAGGCAGATAGTGCTAGTCAAATAGTACAGCAAGACTTCAGACTAGTCTCTGTCAGCTCAGCTAAGTTGCTTCACCAGTAGTGATTATAAATGCATAGGATCTGTTAAAGAAAATATATCTTGTTTATTCATTTGTAAATTTTAATCAATTGTGACCATAACTTTATTTATATAGTTCCTACATCCCACCAACCTATGTTTTATCAGGGTTATTTCAATAAGCCACATCTTTTAACTTCCATGGCTTGAATTAATATTTTTTTTACCTTCTTATTTTGATTTTGTAGGGATCCTAGTAGCTTTAACGATCCAGTTTTAAGATTGGGAAAAGGCTATGTGAGGAAAATTGGTGCCTTGAAGGTCTTCAGCACTTAAGGAATTACTTTGCCTCTTAAATAACCTTAGGAAACCACCAAAGTAAATCAAGGCATAGTACCCTCAACCATGTTTCCTCATCTACGCCCTACATGAAGGCTCAAAATTACAGCCTTTCTCTATAAAAGAACTGCCTAGGCTGATATTTCTGCCTGTGTGTGCATTAAGTGCTTCCAGTGCTTTCCAACTTCCTCTGCATAAGGAAGGAGCCATGTGCTGGAGAGATATTCCTTAACTTCCCCACATAGAAAAGAGTTTCTTCTTTGGGTTATTTCCCCAAAGTTTTCCACACTGAAGTTTTGTGGATATCCCTCAAGGACTATCAGTTCTGATGTCATGGAAGAATAAGTTAAAGTAACAACTTTTGGGCAGAAATGAATCTCTGAGTCAATCTGGAAAACCTTAAAGAGATGTAAATTAAAAAATGACCTTATAGCTAAACAAATTGTGCAAACTATGTTTTCTATTTGCAAATAGCCAGATAAGATTTACAGGTAGCCCTCAAGTTTTTTTTTATATACAAATTTATTTATTTTTTACAACAAATATACAAACAAAACATAAAAACATAAAACCATCTTTCAATTATTTACATACAGTGTGTCAGTTGGTTACAATCTTTTGTGCTATTCTTTTTTTTTTTTGCCATTACTCAAAAGTTGTATAAATTCTCATCTTGTCAATCTAGCATGTGCTTATGTATTTATCAATCATTAATCATTCATTTGACAAAACTATTTTTCCATCATTTTATGCGAGATATTCTAAATTTCATTATAGTTTAATCTTATACATTCATCCAGTGGTTATATATTTTATATTATATTCCGTATCTATCTATTAATTTTTTATTGTAAAACTTCCTCATCTATTTCTTTACCATGTCTTTTTATCTAACCATTGATAAAATAACTCCCATATCATATAAAATTATTTATCTTCTTGTTCTCTGATTTCAAATGTCAATTTACTCATTTCAGCACAGTCCCTGATTTTCTTAATAATTTCCTCCTGCATAGGTATTTTTTCATTTTTCCAATTCTTTGCAAATACAATTCTAGCCACTGCTAAAACATTTACAATCAAATATTTCAATTCTTTATTGTATGTTTCTGGTATAATTCCCAATAAAAATATCTCAGGTTTAAAATCTATGTGTTGTTTTATCATTTTTTTCCAACCACATGGGGATTATAGTCCAGTATCTTTTTGCATCCGAGCATGTCCACCACATATGGTAATATGAACCAGGTATTTGATGACATTTCCAACATTTATCCAATTTATTCTTGAACATTCTTGCAATTCTCGCTGGGGATAAGTGCCACCTGTAAAACATCTTATACAAATTTTCTTTATATGCAGTTGACATTGTCATTTTATAATTTTGAGACCACAATTTTTGCCATTTATCTGTCAATCCCATATCCAAATTTTTTCCCCAAGCAATCATTGTTTCTTTAACTTATTCTTCCTCTAATTTAAACTCCAGCAAATGTCCATAAAGTTTTTAAATTACTTTTGCATCAGTACCTATCAAAATTTTATCTAAATCATTCAACTTATCATAGATATCTTCTGTTTTAAAATCTTTATCAAATCTAGATTGTATTTACAAATATGAAAATCAATTCATTTTTACACCTTGTTCTTCCAACGCTTGCATAGATTTAAGTTCACCCTTTTCATTCAATATCTCACCATATCTAACTGTTTGTTCCTTTTTATATATTATTGGATAAGAAAAAGCTTCAATAGTAGATAACCATAGTGGAATTTTTAAATAATATTGCTTTTTTCTCCCAGTTTAAAAACAATGCTTCTCAAATGTAATGTCTTCTAAAATACCCTGCGTTTTAGTTATACCAGAGGGAGGCATGCCACCCTAACGGCAAGTCATGTCCATCGAAATTCAATAGTCTAGTATTCCTTAATATTATCCACTCCTTTACCCACATGAAACTCATCGCCTGGTAGTATAATTCCCAATTGGGCAAAGTGAATCCTCCTCTTATTCTTGCATCTTGTAACAGTTTAAGTTTTATTCTCGCTTTCTTCCCCGCCAAATGTATTTTAGCACTATTTTATTTAGATCTTCAAAAAATTCTTTCCCTAATCTGATTGGAATTGTCTGGAATAAATATAAGATCCCAGGCAATACATTCATCTTAATTGTAGATATTCTCCCAATCAATGATAATTGTAAATTTCCCCATTTTATCAAATCTGTTGCAATCTGTTGTTTGAGTTTAAGATAATTGTCCTCCTTGAGTGTGCTACATCTTGATGTTATATGTATCCCTAAATACTTAACCTTATTTGTGACCTGAATCCCCAAGACTTCCTCCAATTCTTTCTTTTGTCTTGCTAATATGTTCTGTGTTAAAATCTTTGTTTTATCTTTATTAATTTTCAAACCTGCTACTTTCCCATACTCTTCTATCTTTTCTATTAGCTTAGGTGCTGACTCCAATGGATCCTCTAATATAAATACCAGTTCATCTGCAAAGGCTTGCAATCTGTACTCTTCTTTTTTAATTTTCATTCCTTTTATTTCTTTTTCTTCTCTGATGTTCCTATTCAGCAGTTCCAGTGTTAACACAAACAACAGAGGTGACAGTGGACAGCCTTGTCTAGTCCCTTTTCTTATATCTATAAAATCTGTTAACTCTCCATTTATCATAACCTTTGCAGTTTGTTTAAAGTATATCATTTCTATAGCTTAAGTAATTTTTTTACCAAAGCCCATTTGTTCCAATTGTAATAGCATAAAATGCCAACTCACATTGTCAAAGGATTTTTGTGCATCTAAAAACATCAAAGCCATTTGTTTTTCGCTTTGTGCCTCATAGTATTCCAACGTGTGTAAAATTATTCTCATATTGTCTTCAATTTGTCTCTTAGGCAGAAATCCATTTTGATCAAAATGAATAAAATTATTTAAGTATCTTTTCAGTCTCTCTGTCAAAATTGAAGCAAAGATTTTATAATCTGAGTTTAATAGGGATATAGGTCTATAATTTTTTACTTGTTGTGCGTCTGTGTCCTCCTTCAAGTACAAGTGTAATATATGCTTCTGACCATGTTTTGGGTATTCTCTTCCTTGACATAACTTCATTCATAACTTCTAACAAGTGAAGATTCAATGTTTCCTGAAATGTCTTGTAAAATTCTGCTGGCAGTCCATCCGGACCTGGTGCTTTCCCAATATTTTGCTTTTTTAAAGCTTCTGTTAATTCCATCATCGTTATGTTACTTTCTAACATTATTTCAATATCTTTAGGTATCTGGGGCAGATTTGCTTCCTGTAGGTATTAATTCTTTCTTCCTGGACATTCTCTTGATGGTACAATTCTCCATAATAATCTCGAATAATTTTTTTCTTCTCTGCATTTCCATAGCATACATGTCCTTGTTCATTTATTGATTTATCCTTCTTGAGTCTCTTTTCTTTCTCAGTTTATAAGCTAACCATCTGCCTGGTTTATTTGCATCTTCAAAATAGTTCTGTTTAGCATTTTTAATTTTTTGTGCTAATTCCTCTTTTTCCATTAGCCCCATTTTATGTTTAGTTATGTCCATTTTAATTTTAATGTCTCTTTTATGTGAAAATTTCTGTAACTCTTTTTCCAGCCTCTTGTAGTCATCTTCCAATGTTTTAAAAGTTTTTTTCTGTTTTCTGTTTCTTTTTCTTGTGTAGTCCATTAACAAACCTCTTGTATAAGCCTTCATCGTGGCCCAGATATTCTGCAGTGATGTATCCTCTATTGTGTTTTGATCTGCCCAGGTACTTGTTTCTATTTCAATATCTTGTATGTTAGAGAGTAATTCTGTTGACATCCATATCATATCTATTCTGGACCATGATGCATATCTATTTGAATATAAAGTATATTGTTTTTTTCTGCATTTCTCTCTTTCCATGCATCTTTTAAGTTTATCTCATCTAACATATGAAAGAAGGTTTTTGGCAATGTCTTTCTAGCTTTCTTTGCTGTTTTCTGTGTCTTATAATCCAATTTGTCATTAATTATTCCATTAAGATCTCCCATCATACAAATATTAACATAGTCCAGTTCAATTTTTTTCATATGTAATTTCTTGTAAAAATCTTCTTGATTATCATTTGGAGCATAGATTGCTATTAAAAGTGTCTTTAGATTATTGTCCATTATCTCAACCATCAAGATCCTTCCATCATCATCTCTATATATTTGTTCCACTGAGATTGTATCTTTAATGTACAACACCTCTCATCTCTTTTTACATTGTGTCAACGCTGTAAATAATTTCCCTAATTTTTGTTGTTTCAATAAGTGTTCATGTTTTTTAATATGTACTTCTTGTAAGAAGATTATATCAAATTTTAATTTCTCTAGTTTATGGAATATTTTTCTTCTTTTAGTAGCTGAATTGAGTCCATTTATATTACTTGTAATCAGTATTTTCTCATCCATTTTAGACTTTATAAGGATTTGTTGCTCTAGTAGATCTTGGTTCTCATTGCTCTCTGGGTACACCACCTACGGCTCCTTCTTCTTTTTCAATTACTGCTATACATTCCTCTTGAAATTCAATTAATGACTCTTCTTTTCTTATATCTTCCTCCTTTCCTCTGAAATATTCTAGATAGAATAACTCAGCTTTTTCAACTGTATCAATTCTGTCTCTTTGTTCCTGCCAGGTAAACATGAGACATTCTGGTATCGGCCATCTGTAATTTATCCCTCTCTTAAGTAACTCTTTGGTCAAAAATAAATATTCTCTTCTTATCTCTCTTACTCTTCTCGGTACCTGTTTCAGTACCATTATTTCTTTATCTTTGTACTTTGGTGTTTTCTCTCTTGCTGCCCACAGTATTTGTGATTTGATTGTTTTCTTAGTAAATCTGATACAAACTTCTCTTGGTAGTTTATTTCTCATCGCATATCTTGTATAGACATGGAAAACCTCATCCATTCCATCCATCATCTTCTCTTTAGTTATCTCTAGTGCTTCTGCCAAGATTTCTGTCATCATTTCAGCAAGGTCTTCACCCTTTTCTTCTTCTATATTTTGAAATCTAAGACAAAATTCTGACCTATCGATTTCCTATCCCAGTGATCCCAATGATCTGCTTGTCTCTTTCAACTTCACTCAATCGGATATCCATATCTCAAATTTTCTTATCTCTGTACATCTTGTTCTTCAATTTTCTTAATTCTGTCCTCATATTGCATCATCATCTGTTGAATATTTTCAATTTTCTCATCTGTCTTTTTGGTTCTTTGCTTGATATTCTCCATTCTCTTTTCAATATTTTCCGTTCTCTTTTCAATATTATCTGTTTTTGCTTGTATCTTTTGAATTCCTTGCATAATCATCTGCAGTGTCACTTCCTTCTTCTCCTGCTGCAACATCATCTGTATTGATTATTGTCCTCCAAATGGTGAGGAAGAAGAAGTCAGAATTGAAGAAGCTGAGGCTGGTATCTTTCTGTTCATCTTTCAATGCTTGATAAGAAAAATGGAAAAAAGAAGCAAGAGCAGACAACTGCCACTCCAATAAGAAGTAAAAACAAAAAATAAAAAAGGGAAGGAAAAAGATCTTCAGGCACTTGTCTACCTTAATCCACTTGGTTCCAGCTATGTAAAAAGAAAAAGAAAAAATATATAAAATGAAGAAAGGATGAAAAAAAATAAAAAATAAAAAAGTTAAAAAGACAGAAATCTGTATATTCCACTTGCTAAAAAGATAGAGCATAAAGAGGAGGGGTGGGGGAGAATAAATGAAATCTAATCCCTGTATCAAAAGGCTAAAGTCCAAATATAAAAATCCAACTGGAGGGGAAGTAAAAAAGGAGGGATAAAATGCTATTCTGTCAGTAGGCAAAGCACTGCCACTAAATATCCAAGGCTCTTCACAGAATTTCCAGTTCTCTTTTCAACGTCACTTCAGACTTCTTTCTTTCAATTTCAACTCCAGACTCCGGCTATCAGTAGTTTCACAGAAGAGCACCTGCATAAACAATCTACATGCTCTTTCCCACTATCTTTTCGGTGAAAGACTCAGAGTCCTTGAATATAACACCAGATGTATTAACAAGTAAGCAAGAAAGAAAAACAATGTATCCAAGCCTCCAGATGGCAGTGTTACTTATTTCCCTTTGCTTTCACTTCCCCTGTAATATGTAAGCCAGGAATAAATGAAAAATAAATAAATAAAATAAAGTTGTTAAAAAGAAAAGAAAAAAAAGAATCTTAACCAAAAGTGACTTTCAAAGGAGTTATTTAAAAAAATAAAAATTAAAAACGAATAACCAGTCCAGTTTAAAAATTGAGAAGCTTTTATAAAAATCCAAGTTCCAATAAAAAGGGAAAAAAAACCTTCAGGTTTAATTTGTGCTTAATCTTGCCAATTAACCACTTTTATCTTCACTTTTAAATTTTACTTTTAGTCTTTTAAGGTGTTCTCTTCAAAAAATAGTAAGTAAAAATTTATCTCACCAAACTGACACACTTTCTTTACAGCTTTCTTCCATTCCGGAGCTGTCCCAGCCTCAGCAGCTTAAATGGTTGCCTCTCTGCTGCGGGAAAAAAGAGCTTCTCCTGGATCTACCAGGGACTTTGCAATGTCCCTGGGATTGACAGGATGTGCTCTTCTCAGTCACCATTTCTACGGGATGGTTTAGGTCTGGTGGGACTGTCCTGCAATGGAGATATCAGCGGCAATCTTGGAGCTTCAAGACCGCATGCTGTACCACCATGATGCCAGCTCCGCCCTCAGGTAGCCCTCAAGTTATGGCTGTAATGGAGCCTTCCCATTAAGGTAAGAAGTCAGGGCAGAATTTAAATGAATTGCCTTAAATAATGACCAGCCATCCCTGCTCTCAGCAGTGTAATCATTAAATGAATGTGTGGATTATTAAGAAAAGTAAGGGGTGCCTTGGGTGGGGAGGATTCTGGGAGGCCTAGTGCAGGTACACTTTCCTTGGGCCTCCCAAGACCTTCCATACTCTTGATATACCTCATCTCCCACTTCTCACCCCTTGGGGTCCCCAAAAAGGATAAACTAGTTGATTTTTCTCCCAATCTCCATTAGGTGATACAACTAAAGAACAAAGACAGAAAGGACGATGTGTTTCTTGTTTGTTTTCTTTACTGGAGAAATGTGACATTCTGCAGGAGGAAGGGGATTAAAGCAAGGGAAGGTTTTTGGAAATGAAGTTTCAGATAACTATCAATCCAATAACTCTGTTCCCTTCTTTAAGCAGTAAGAACAATTTGAGGAGGAATATACAGTACTATTAAACCAGCACTTCTATCAATTAGAAATATCACAATTAATAGAGAAAAATGGAGTTCACATAAAGCAATTCTAAATTATCTAACAATGCAATTATCTAGATTTATCCTGATTATTTGGGAATTACAGAATTTTTTGTAGCCCTTCCAATATATGTGCAAGAAAAAACAATATCTAAATTGGAAACATATAGAAATTTCTACTACAGTTTCTTCTATCACCAATGCTCTGTCATCATTGATATTATTGAACCCAAGGAAGCCACATTTGGCACAAGAACTAGTCCTATCTTTTGCTCATAAAAGGTCCAAAGATGCTGGAAAATGTAATGGAACTAAAATCACTAACTAATGAGAAAATTGGGGCAGGTTTGTTGTGACTAATACAAAGAGTGATTGTACCATCATGAACCCCATGGGCTATTTTGAACCAAAGGAAACGGAGGGATTCAGCATCTGGAATGAATCTAGCAAAGGATCATGTACCAAACTCAACAAGAATTAGGGATGAAGATTACTGAGGGAAGATTAAGAGAGAGTAACAAAACATGTAGTCTCCAAAGCAGAGGTGGTATTCAGTAGGTCCTGATCAGTTCTGGAGAACAGGTAGTGGAAATTTTAAGTAGTTCAGAGAACCGGCAAATACCACTTCTGACTGCAGATTTTACAGTATCCTTCCCCTGCCATGCCCACCAAGCCATGCCCACAGAACCAGTAGTAAAAAAATTTGAATCCCATCACTGCTTCAAAGGTATCCTATGTAATTAAAAAGATCCTTCCTTGTAGAAAATTGATTTAGTGTAACAATTACCAAAAGAAATGAAATACACCACCTATTCTAAGTAATATAACAAAGGAACAAAGACCAGCTGATACTAAGAAAAAAAATATTATCAGAAAAAAAGCAAGCTAATCCCTAAATTACAGAAGAGTGACTGCTGCATATACCTCAGTATCTTTCCTTGCTCTTCTAGAATATTGCAGGATGGAAAGCAAAGATAAACATCATGATTTTCTCAGTTTTATAACTAAAATTGACTATGTTTCCTCAGAAATATACATGACTGAAGAATCAACACGTGATATTTTTCAGGATCTTTATGAATCTGGAAGAACTTCTAAATGGCAGCATTCAATGCCAGCTTAAAAAACTGTAGTGTTGGGAGTAGATCACATTTTTAAACTGATTGTTAAACTGTTGATACTGGTTTATGTAAAAGGTAAGGTAAATGTTTCCTTATACAGTCATGCCTGATTATCAACAGTAGAGCCCTTCAAATTTCTAGGTCCTATTATATCACATGACCTAAAAGGACGCCTAACATCAAAAACGTCATGAAAAAAGCACAACAAAGAATGTTCTTTCTGCACCAACTCAGAAAGCTCAAACTGCCCAAGGAGCTGCTGATACAGTTCTACAGAGGAATTATTGAGTCTATCATCTGCACCTCTATAACTGTCTGGTTTGGTTCTGCAACCCAATAGGACAGACACAGAATTCAGAGGATAATTAGGACTGCAGAAAAAACAATTATTACCAACCTGCCTCCAATTGAGGATCTGTATACTGCACAAGTCAAAAAGAGGGCTCTAAAAATATTTACAGACCACTCACATCCCAGACATAAACTGTTTCAACTCTTTCCCTCAAAATGACGTTATAGAGCACTGCACATCAGAACTAGAAACAAGAACAGTTTTTTTCCTGAAAGCCATCACTCTGCTAAACAAATAATTCTCTCGACACTGTTCAACTATTACTAAGTCTGCACTATTATTACTGTTAATCTTCTCATCACTCCTTATCACCCATCCCCTCCCACTTGTGACTGTATGACTATAATTTTGTCGCTTGTATCTTTACAATCTATATTGACTGTTTCCTAGTATGATTTTATTGCTTATTGTACCCTATGACTATCATTAAGTGTTGTATCTTATGATTCGACTCTTGACGAATGTATCTTTTCTTTTATGTATACTGAGAGCATTTGCACCAAAACAAATTCCTTGTGTGTCCAATCACACTTGGCCAATAAAAGAATTCTAATTCTAATTCTAAGGTCTGGTGCTCATCTCCATTTCTTGGGTGCGGGAACGAGCATTATCCAAAGACATTTTCTGTGGTCATGTGGCCAGCATCGCTATATGTGAAAGGCACATGGAACATTACCTTCCCACAGAAGTGGTATCTATTAATCTACTCTTTTTTTTCTCCAAAAAAGCCTTTATTGAAATTAAAATATTAAAATACAAATATGTCTATTACAAGAAAAATAGATTGATGCAATTCACCATTATTCTCTGATAGTACAAAAAAAAATGTTGGCTATATTTATACATTCCAAATATTCATAAATTTCAACAAATTCTCATTAATCATATGGATATACAAAGCTTATAGTTTATTTTTAACCTATACCTTTCCTATTTCTACTGTCTATCCATTGATAGCAATTGTTGCAAGTAATCCAAGTCTTCCTTGTTATTCAGTTCTGTGGTGCGTCTATCCATTTCTGCACATTCAAATTTTTTTTCGAATTATTAAACAGTCTGACATTTTCCAAGCTTGTGCTAGTGCAATTTTTGCTGTCGTAATAATATGTATAATCAAATATTTAATCTTTTTGGAGTATTCACCTTTAATAATTCCCAGGAAAAACAATTCTATTCAACAATGGGTGATTTCATTTGGCCATTTTTGTATTTTGATCCAATATTTTGTTATTTCCTGGCATAACTATTAATCTGCTCTCATTTCCATAGTTTCAAACTGCTAGATAAGCAGGAGTTGAATGGGAGCTCACCCCATTGTGCATCATCTGGATCTCAAACCAGGGCTGTCAGTTTTCAAGTTGACAAGCTCAGTGTTTTTAATCACTGGGTCATCACACTCTCTCCTGGTTTATACATGCACATATAAATTAAAATGCTACTATCATTATTTTAGGCTTTGGGCCTCAGAATATTTATCTCACTCCTAGATAGTTTTATTTACTAAAAAATCACCTAGGAGTAATATTATAAGTATTTAATGTCAGGGTTCCAAATAACAGCCCCTAGGAAATCAAAACTCCAAGGCAGGGTTCCTCAAAGTATTGATTTATTAGGCATGTCATATTGGCATGGCTGGTGAAAACCTGAAGTCCCCTGGGTTTCCCCCCACCCCGTTCAAATCCAGAGTTCTTCCCCACATTACACACAACCATCAATGCCTCAGTCAGGTTTCTCTCTCCATCCCGAATGCTTCCCATCCACTCCCCTTCAGGTGCTGATGAGGGTGTCCTTGGTACACAGAAGAAAGAATGTAATTTTGATGACATATTCCCCTTAGCTGACTCTACTTCCTCTTCCCTTTCCTTTAGCTCCAGCCAACCTCACTGTGGCAACCCTGAAGATATTCAAAGATACCTTCAGGGTTGACAGGCTTCCCCTCCTCACGCAAAAAGTATGTCCTGGAAAAAACAAGAAAGACCACAGAGAATTAAACTGATCCCACTTAGCCTCCCTGAACTCCTTCAGGCAGCTCTTTAGGTTTCCTCAGGTACTTATTGTGAAACTGCTTGACTAATTTGTCTGCTTTCACATCCCAACTCTTAACCCAGGTGGCCTCAGACAGTGGGTAGCCTTTCCAATGGACTAAGTACTGAAGCTGACCCCAATGCAGGTGTGAATCCAAAATTCTTTTCACCTCATAGTGGGTCTTTCCCTTCACGACCATAGGCTTCGGGGCTGCCCAGTCAACTGGTCTTAGCTGTGAACCAACCACTGGCTTTAACAACCTGTTATGAAAAACTGGATGCACTTTCCCTAGCAGGTGAGGGAGGCTAAGCTGAATGGTTACAGGGTTTATTATTTTCACAATTGGAAATAGCCCCCAAAACGTAGGTCCTAGCTTTTTACTTAGCAATCTCAATCTCAAGTACTTAATTGACAGGTATACTTTATCCCCAACCTGGAAATGGGGTTGGGGGGAGCGGTACTTGTCATATTGAGCTTTATAGGTTCTTGCTGCTTCCACCAGGGCTTGCTTGGTATTTTCCCATCCCTGTTCAAAGACTCCATCCAGTCGTTCAGGGACATGGATGATGGAGGCTCTGTGGGTAGCTCTGGCATAGGGACAAACTCCATGCCACTGATAATTTGGAAGGGGGTCAGGCCAGTGCTACTATGCACTGCATTATTGTAAGCCACTTCCAAGAATGGCAGTAGGTCTGCCCAGTTAGACTGCTGATAGTCCACATAACATCTCAGGTACTGCTCCACTGTGGCGTTTGCTTGTTCCACCACCCCATTTGTGCTCAGATGGAAAGCTGAGCTGACATTCTGGAAGGACCTTATGGCTCTGAGGAACTCCCTCCAGAATTTTGCTGTGAACTGGACTCTCCTATCAGAGATAATCATAGGGGGACCCCATACAGTCTGTAGACCTGCTTCATAAACATCTGAGCCAACTTTTTGGCAGAGGGTAGTCCCTTGCAAATGGTGAAATGGGCTTGCTTTGAGAATAAGTCAATCACAGTCCAAATGACTGTGTTTCCGCCATGCTCCGGGAGCTCAAATATAAAATCCATAGCAATTTCTTCCCACAGAGGGATTGGTTCTGTCATTTGTGGAAGGAGACCAGGTTTTTTTCCCAATCTCTTTTTCATGGCTGTGTGAGTGGCACAAATTTTACATAGACCTCCATGTCTTCCTTCATTTTTGGCCAACAAAACTGCCATCTGGCTAGGTGCAAGGTTTTTAGGTAGCCAAAATGTCCCACTAGTTTAGCATCATGGCAGCGCTACAGGACTTGGGGTCTCAGAGTGGTGGGGACATACAGCTTTCTCCCTTTCCAGGCTAGTCCATCTTTAAGGGTCAGGGCATCCCTGTTGTCATTGAACCAAGGGTCTGTGGAGAGAGCAGTCTCTGTCATCTGGTCACATCCAGTGGGTGGTTGTTGCCAGGCTTGGCTGGTGGGTTGTGACTTTGGCTGCTGGTTGGGAGGTATGGATGACGGCAAGGATGACTTCCTCTCTGTGATTATTGAATTGTGGTTTTCTTGATAGCATGTCAGCTTCTTCACCCCTAGGATGCATTTTAGGTTGAAGTTGAATCTTTTGAAATATTTGTCAGAGCATTTGCAGAATGACTGCCATTATGAGATAACCCAGGAGCAAAATACAGCACATAGACACTTATACATTTAACAGTGGTTTATATACTTTTTAATTTTCATTCCGTTTATTTCACTATCATCTCTAATATTTCTATTTAAGACCTCCAAAGTCAAAACAAAGCAGAGGCGACAGCGGGCATCCTTGCCTAGTTTCTTTTTTAATATCATCTGTTAGGTCTCCATTTATCATTATTTTGTCAGGTTGCTTATAGTATATTGCTTCTATAGCTTTAGTAAATTTTTCACTAAAGCCCATTTGTTCCATTTCTGATATCATAAATTTCCAATTTACATTATCAAAGGCTTTTTGCACATCTAAAAATACCAAGGCTATTTGCTTTTCAGGATGTGTTTCATAATATTCCAAAGTATTCAAAATTATTCTCATATTGTCTTTGATTTGCCTCTTTGGCAGAAATCCATTTTAATCAGTATGTATAAAATATTCAAATATCTCTTAAGTATTTCTGCCATTATTGAGGCAAATATTTTATAATCTGGGTTCAGCAGGGAGATAGGTCTATAGTTTTTAATTTGTTGTGGTCAGTGTCCTATTTTGGTGTGAGAGTAATATAAGCCTCTATCCATGAGTTGTGTATTTTTAGTTTTTGACAAGACTTCATTCATCACTTCAAGCATTAGGATATGTTACAACTGATTACAATGAATGAATGATATTATGAACTAGGTTTTGTAAAAGTTGAGATTTGCTCAAAAAGGATGACATGAATTTATAATTAAAGTCTAATAAGGAGTTAACAATAATATAATATAATATGCATAGTTGATTTATATAATATTAATTTTAATAATGCATTTAGAAGGGAGACTGTTGATATTGTGCACAAAAGATATTGTACCAACCAACACACTATACAATGGAAAGATGGTTTTATTTGATGTTTTATGTTTGTATTTGTTAATGTTTGTTGTTAAAATAAATAAAAAACTTTTTTAAAAAACAGTGGTTTATATACAATTATATACAGTAACATAAGTGGTAGGTAAAATAACTTACAAGCAAGCAAACTTTCTTCTTCTTAACTCTAGGAGAACTCTGCAATGAATACTGGACACAAGGAGATAGGACACGCCCTCTAAAATGACTGCCTTATATAAACATTTCTTTTTTTAAACAAACTTTATTGATTATACAATTAAAATGTCAGACAAACACATACACAACACATAGAAAAAAAAGAAAAAGAAAAATGCTTTAAAAAAAGAATGAACAATTCTATTCTTGACAGTCTATGGTTCTTTATTTGTTATCATTATTGGTGACACATTTACAAAGACCTCTTATTGTGAGTTATAATACTGGGATGTGTTTGGAGAGATATACACATTCACATTTTTCATATCAAAATTTAACAGCTAGGAAATACGAATACCTGTCTTCATTGTATATTTTCTCCCCCTGCTGTTGCAGTTCTTGCTTTAAAAGAATGCATAACCCACCAGAGGGTCTCCCTTTGTTTTTTGGGCTGGGGAGGCCCATCCCTGAAAGCAATTGTATCAGTTCATTCACTTCAGTTAACCAGGTTTCCTGAATAGTTATTACATGGAATCTAGAAAGAAAGTTCATTAGTCCACTATCAACCAGCCCTTTCCAGCCCACCACATTCAAAGTCACCATCTGTATGGGATTCCCAGAGGCAAGGTGATCTGGCTTGGTTGGCTGGCTATGTGATAAGAATGCCAGATGTCAACTTGACATTGGACCTGGATTGATATTCATTATGCTTCCCATATAGACAGTTATTGTGAGGTTCAGTATTTCTCCTCATGAATTGCAAATCTTGTTGTTGTTGCTCTTTATTTTGATTGCCAGTGTTCCTCTGCTTTTGCTCTAAGAGTGACATTTCTTCAGGTGGGCAGGGACTCCAGCTTTCTTCCTCTTTGTCTAGTTGTCCTACTGGATGGTTAATTTGGACTTGTATTGTTTAATCCTGTTGGATGTCCCTTTCCCTTTCTTTTTTCTTTTTTTGGACTGGTATGCCTTCTCTTTTTATTTATTGGGACTTGAGTGCTTTCAGAAGCCAGACTTGATGGCAATTCCATGGAGGAGCTGCCAGAAGAAAGCAAAACATTCAAGTTTTCTGTTGCACTAGTTGCCGACCTCAACATTTGATTAATTATTTCAATCTTTTAAAATATCATCTCTTGGTCTCCTGGGCAAAGGGTAGCAAATTGGTGGACTAGCTCTTCCCTGTCATCCATGAACTGAAGCTTTCCATTGTATAGGTTTAAATATTCTTTGTTATTGTCCTCATCCTTTTCTCTTTTTTGTTATTTTTTTTATTTTTTTTAAATTTTTACACATCTCTTCACGTGAGCAACATGTTCCCGGATTATAACACTACATAGTCATACTTTCATTTCCATTAATCTTATATAATATTATCTCATATTATTATCCATTTCACTCATCTTTAAATAAATTTGCATTTCATATTTCAGTTCATTAATTCAATATCAATATCATTTCATTCACACCTAGGTTTTAAATTCTTTATCTCCTATTATTTCCATTTTCAGCTTACCACCTATTTTATTTTACATTACACATCATTATTATCCTTAATTTTCTTTAAGCCAATATATAATAAACAATCTAAAAAGAGTAAAAGTAGAATAAAGCCAATATATTTAGGATTCACATGGTATTTTTCATTCCCCTACTTTAATCCTAATAAAATATTCTCATATATACACTTCTAATATCCATTAAATAATCAACTGTATATTTTATTTTATTTTTTAAAATAAACTTTATTAATTTTACAATTAAAACAGACAAACAACACATACATAAGTGTGAAAGTTTTGCAATTGGTTTGTTGCTCAAGTGAGTGTGTGGGTGAAATGACAGCCGCTGTGCCAAAGGGCAGCTGTCAATAATCAAACATAAACACTGGCACGATGGGACTGGATTGGACGCTGTGCCATTCTGGAAGTCACATTTCTGGGACTGGATCCAACATCCTTGGCTGGGTGGACACAATGAGCTGGAATCCACAAAGGTCCTGTAGGAGCAAGCACAGCAGCACAGCCCCGCACCCAAATAGTTGAATTTGGAATAGAAACATTCAATTGACTTAAGGTAAATAATACTTTTTAACCTGTTGTGTTACCCACAACAAATTAAGGACCCTTTCCCTCCTTTTTTATTTGTTTGTGGAGACAGTCCTTAAAGGACCGATGAGCATATTCTACGATGGCTTGACCTGTGGAATTATAGGGAAGACCATGAATACTATTGCAGGTTATACAAAATTGCAAAAAAATCGACGAAGAATAGGCTGGCCCATTATCAGTTTTCAAAGACGAGGGCTCGCCTAGATCTGTAATAGCCAAAAAAAAGAGAGAGAGAGAGAAATAACATGCTTTGATGGAAAAAAGAGTGACTGAAAAAAGGATCTGAAAATAAAGTAGGTAAAATATGAACAGCAGCATCAGCATAAATATTGCCTTCAGAAAGAGGCCCAGGAAAGGGGGAGTGACTACATATGTGAGAAATGCTTTCAGTATTGTAGCAGCTGCTGCAAAGTTAGAAACAAGGCCATGAGATTAGGATCAATCCTGGGCGTGATATAAGCATCTGGAAAATTAAAAATAAGTTGACACATATAATGAGAGTCAGAGACTAAATGGAAAAGCTGTTGAGAAAAATTTGGAAAGTTAAAATTGCAGGAGATAATTCTGAACTTTGAGGTGAGGACTACATTACTGTGTAGGACACCTTCCAGGTATCATCATGAGGATCCTGGTAAGCAATTGCTCCTCTCGTTCGCCCGCCATCTGAAAAAACAGTAGGAGCTTGTGGCAATGGAGAAGGAGAAAGCAGTGGATGGACACAATGTTGCCAGTCAATCAAGACAAAAAATAATGATTCCACCAGACTGTCAATTATTTGGAAGCCTGCACTCACAAACAAAAAAATCTCCACATCACAAGCCAGGTAAACACTTGGGCACAAACAAATCCCCCCTGATACCTCCAGCTCAAACACACCCCAACCAGGCACCCAGATGAAACCTAGCTTCCTAACAAATGATAGCCATCCATTTACTCGGAGCTAAGCTGCACTAAAAGCCTCCAATACAGGAACACAATGTTGCCAGCCAACCAAGACAAAAAAAGCCACAAAACAGACAGAAGATATTAGAAACACCAATCAAGCAGAACACAGCGAACTCCAAGACCAATAAACACAGACCAAGACTCCCAACCAATCAGGATGAAGGAAAAACCATTCTGGCACAGCAGTAGGCTAGCCCCAAATTTAAAACTGAAACAACTGTAAAAGTCTGCCTCACAGATGAACACAATACAGAAGCCTGATGATGGCAGATGAGATTCTGCCGAAACGTTGCTACAACTTTAAAAGCACAACTACAATGATGTGGGAAAATACCCGAACAAAGCTGAATGCCAAACATGTAAGTACCCGCAAAAACTTAAGAAAACACACACACACACACACATACATATATATATATGTGGATCTTTGGTTATTCGGGTTTTCTCCCGCGTAAGATTGGAAGTATCTAGGCAACGTTTTGATGAAGTCTCATTCATCATCTTCAGGCTTGTGTCTTCGGCTCTATGCTTCTCAGGTATAACAGGTATAATGATTATGAATACATGAAATGGATACATATAAGAGAAATAAAAAGAAACAATAGGACAGGGATGGTAGGCACATTGGTGCGCTTATGCGCACCCCCTACAACCTCTTAGGAAAGAGGTGAGGTCAATAATAGACAGTCTAAGACAGGAGTGGGTTTCTACCGGTTCTGTCTACCTCTACACAACCAGTAGCTTCTGAAGAGCAGCAGACATAGAACCAGTTCTATGTCTGCTGATGTTTTTGCCCACCCACCCACCCAGGCTCTTACTTGTTGCGTTATTTCCTGATTTTTCAACTTGAGCTGCCATGTGAGGCATGGCTGAAGTTTAAAAAGCAGGAAAAGAGGGCTGTTTCAAAGGCTGCTTCTCTGCACGCAGCATGCTGGTGACGATTTACAGGCACGCATGTGCAGCGTACATGGAAGCACATCACAAAACATCGAACCTTGTAAATCACTGCACCGATAGTTAACCTTGTCATATCCTAGCCCTGGTCTAAGGCTAAAGTTTTTGGGGTTAGGGAAAGAAACCACAGAGCCAGGTAGAATATTCCAGACATTAACCACTTTGTTGCTGAAATCGTGTTTCCTGCAATCAAGTTTGGTACGGTTTACCATGAGTTTGTATCTATTGTGTGTCTCAGCTGTTCAGCCGAATTCCAGAAAGAAAGGGAAAAAAACTCTCATGGTAACCACAAAATGAGTCTTTATTTATCCATATACTGTTCCGGATTTGGGTAACAACAAGCATCAAGATGATATTAAAGTCAGCTCTGGCGCACCTCGCAGCCAGAGGTGTATTTATACACCAGTTAATAACGTAATGAGTTTATCCACCATCCAGTGAATGCTACCGCTTAATATCCGGTCACTATGTAACACCCCAGATACCGTGCTTTCGTCCATTAATTATCCACCCTCCTTTACCATACCCTCGCAATGTTATATTCTCCATATCCCACCATCGTCCTTGTGCCTGCCAAATGAATATCCACCCCCGAGGTCATTAATTTAACATTCAGCATGTTCATCGCTCTGCCGATAGCCATTCACAATTTGTGATAATTCAGCGTCTGACGTGATAGTTCAGCATCTGATAGTTCAGGGCTCGTCGTCAATCTTCATTGGCAATCCGAACCCCATGTTGATTGGCTAGCAGGTACTTCCTAACATGGTAACACATTCAGACACAGTAGAACGCTCGGTGTTACGGCTCCAGCATGCTGTGGGGATGTGACAGGTGGCCCCCTCTACCAGGAATCTGTCTGCAACCCAGGAAGAACATTATTATTAGTGACATCTATGATAGTTAACTTAATTATAATGTGGGACCAGGTTTGTCAGGGTATGTACTAGATCGCACTAAACAATCTGAACATACACCCGACGCCTTCACCCAGGACACCTGTGACAGCGGATATACTTTCCTAAATATTGGATATTATTCCTTCTTTTGCAGGAGTCAAGAATGCTATAGATTTCAATCTGATCTGTATTTGGTTGGTGATTTTTTTCTACTTCAGGTACTTCATTTTGTTGAAAGATATACTCTATCCCCAACCTGAAAAGCTTTATGATCCTGCTGCTTCTTGTCTGCATATGTTTTATAATCCATTGCTGTTTTATCCAGAGCTTTTCTAACATTTAACCAACTAGCCTGTTCCTGTTGTGCCCAATGTTGGACATTGATTGGGTCATTGGGGTGGCAAGTAAAATTCAGTAATGGACTAAATTCTAGGCCGTTCACCACGTAGAATGGACTGTATCCTGTACTGCTTTGTACTGCATAATTATACGCAACTTCTGCAAATGGTAACAACTTCACCCATTCCTGTTGTTGATAGGACACATATGATCTTAAGTATCTCTCCACCATAGCATTCACTTTTTCTAATGTGCCATTTGTGCTTGGATGATAGGCTGAACTTAATCCCTGGGATGACCCTAACAAGCGGAGGAATGCTCTCCAGAATTGTGCAGTGAATTGTACTCCTCTATCAGAAATTACTCATCAAGGGGTCCCATGTAATCTATAAACATGTTGTATAAACATATTGCCATTAGCTGATGGCAAACCCTTACAAGGTACAAAATGTGCCTTTTTCAAGAATAATTTGATGATCGTATATATAACTGTATAACCATTACTGTTTGGTAACTCCACAATAAAATCCATGGCAAGATCCTGCAATGGATGTTGTGGTTCGGAAACTGTTTGAAACAACCCTAATGACTTACCCAGTCTTGGTTTTGAAATCGTGCAGACATGACTTTTTTTTTTACATACTGTTCTATGTCAGATCTCATTTTTGGCCACAAAAATTGACGTCGAGCTAAATGCAAGGTTTTTAGAAACCCGAAATGTCTGGCCTGTTTGTCATCATGACACTTTTCCAAAATATAATTTCTCCAGGACATAAATCCTGTTTCCTTTCCATGCCAAATTATCTCTATAGGAAACTGAGTCAGCATTACTGCTAATCCATTTATCTGTTCGAGTGGCCTCTCGCAACATATCCTGCTTTACATCCTTTAACTGTGTGGCTTGCCCCATATTTTTGGGCATGGTATCTGAGATCAGAGGCTGAACAATCACATCTCAGGTCTCGTTGTATTGAAGTAAGCAAGACAAGGCATACGCCATGAAATTTTGGCCCCCTGGTATGTGGCGCAGATGAAAATTAAATCGCTTGAAATATATAGTCTATCTAACCTGTTTGGGAGATAAACGGCGGGGCTTTTGTAAAGCCTCCAAATTCTTGTGATCTGTCCAGGCTTCAAAAACTTATTTTGTGCCTTCTAACAAATGTGTCCATGTATGTAATGCCCACTTCACCACAAACACTTCCTTTTCCCAGATTGCCCATCCTCTCTCTGTTGGGGTGAATTTATGGGAAGTATAAGCACAAGGTTGCAACATTCCTTGTTCATTTATTTGGAAAAGGACAGAGCCCACAGCTGGCATCTGCTTGAACAACATATTGTTCATGGGTTCAGGATGTTTGAGAATTGGTGCCTGGGAAAATAATGTCTTTAGATTGTCAAATACTTGTTGACACTTTGTGGACCACTCAGTTTTTTGGCTGGGTGTTGGCTTTGTTTTCTGATTCTTTGTTTTTAGCAGTTCTGTTAATGGTAATGCAATGCTAGTGAATTGTGGGATAAATTGCTTATAAAAATTTGCAAAGCCAAGGAAACTCTGCAATTGTTTACATGTTTGTGGGATTTTCCATCCCAAGACAGCAGTCACTTTGTTGGGATCCATTTCCAATCCATCACTGGAAATCCTATACCCAAGATAGTCCAATTTATTACAGTGAAATTCACATTTCAACAATTTCATGTATAATTTGGCATCTAACAACTTTTTAAAGACACTTCGTACTAACTGTATATGTTCTTCCAAAGTCTGTGTGTAAATTAGGATGTCGTCTAAATACACGAGTACTCCCCGATATAAATGTTCATGCAGCACCTCATTGATTAGCTGCATGAATACCACGGGGGCACCCTGCAACCCAAAAGCCATCATCTTGAAATGAAAACTACCCAGGGGACAGTTGAAGTTAGTTTTCCATTCATCTCCTTGTTTAATATGTACCCTGTAATATGCTTCATGCAGGTCTAACTTCGTGAAGATTTTTCCGGTGACCAATGTGGTCAATAATTCACTAATTAATGGCAGAGGATATACATTTCCCACACATACAGCGTTAAGCCCTCTAAAATCCACACACAAACGCAAAGTTCCATCCTTCTTTTCCCTAAATAACACCGGGGCAGCGATATGTGATCTTCCAGGTTGTATGAAGCCATGAGCTAGGTTTTTATCTAAATAATTCCTCATCTCCTCCATCTCCTTGGGAGTCATTGCATACATACGGGGCTTAGGTAATTTCACTCCTGGGATTAATTCTATAGCACAGTCAGTTTTGCAGTGTGGGGGTAAAATCTCGTACTCCTCTTCACTGAACACCTTTGCTAGATTCTGATACTCAGTTGGGTAGGGGAAGTTTTGATGTTCAACTTTGGTGGTTGCTAACTCCTTCCGTGTATTCTGTCTGGATTCCCCTGGACCTGATTGAGGGGGTTCTAGTCCTACTAAAAGTTGCAAATGATGGCACCCACCTTCCCACCATATAGTGGGCTCCCACTTATCCAACCATATGAGTCCTAATATCAGTGCCTCGCATATATGCGGGACAACAATAAATCGTAGATATTCCCAATGAGTTTCAATTTCTAGTTTAATAGGAGTAGTCATCGTCATTGCTGGGACCCACCAAGCAGGGACCCATCCACCTGCTCAAAATTCACTGGTGTAGGCAACTGTTCCACCCTTAATTTCAATTCATCCACCACTCGTTGGCTAATAAGACACCTGGTACAGCCCTTGTCTATCAGTGCCCCATATCTACCCCTCAGTCCCATGTTCACAATTTCCAATACAACTGGTATCACAAAAGGGCATACTGGAGCACTCACCATAGTATCGTCATGGCTTTCCTCACCACTATCATCCAATCCTGAAACAACCCTGGGTTGACTTTGTTCATCCAATTGATGCTGTCTTGATGGTGATGTTTCCCCCATTGTTTTCTGAGTCAGTCCTTGTGAGCTTTCGGCACCAATTCCGTTTCCTAGAGCTGAATTTTGTCACTGCTTCAACAGGTGCCTTTGCTGTTTGTTTCATACATTCATTGGTAAGCTTGGGGCATTCCAACGCCCTATGCCCTATTAGGTTATATCTGAAACACCTAATAGCCGGTCAACCCCTACCACCTAGTGGACCATCTCCTTGCCTGCTCCAACCTCCCATAACACAAAGATCTGCTTTAGGTACTTTTCGGAATGGTCAGGCTTGGTTCTGAACTCCTTCAGTCCGACATCCAATTCAACCACAGTTCTGTACCATTCTGTCAATCGTTAAGGGACTCCTCTATATAGACAAGCCTGCCTTAAACTACGATCTAATCTGGCACGGAATTCCCACACCAGCAGACACTCAGGCCAGGATCTTAATTTCCCAGCTAAACATTGGAATTCCCGTACCTATTCAGTTGCTGGTCTCCCATCTTGCCTCAACGCCGTAATAGCTTCCTTGGTTTGGTGGATGCGAGACCTGTCTTCAAAATGAGTCCAAAAAAAGGCTTACATCTACCAACTTTCTGGCCCATTCACTGTGTAGTTCCGCAACCCAGTCCACTGCATCCCCAGTTAAAACCCCCGTGATAGCTACTACTATGGACCATTGTGACGGATAGCAAGAGGCATATAATTCTAGGTGATTGACCACTTGGCTTAGGAACAGTGTGATACAGTCTGGGTTACTGACAAATGTAGTTTGCAATGGTGGTGGTCCCTACACCATGCATTGTGGCCACTGGCCAGACATTCCCTGATGACCCCTCATGCTGTATATGGCAAGGTGGTGAATCCCTTGAGCAAAGCTTGATGACATATGCTTGGTACCTCCTGTCCTGGGTTCTGATGGCTCGACTACATCAGCTAATGATGCATGAAATCCAGGTGTAAAATCACTTCCAGTCCTTTTACTATTATGTTCTCTTCCTTCTCTAGAGATAGAACTGAAATATGAAGTATCATCAGTACGAGTCCCTGACCCGTCCTATCTATTCTTTGGGCTGGAATCCTGTATATTTAGATCTCCATACTTCATTCACAATAGTTCAAGCTGGAGGTGGAGGTACCCCAGGCATCTTCTTCAACTCCTTCTCAAACACTCCAGCATTGAGAAGTGCAAAGGCAGGGTTTTTTCCATGAACACCTTGCCCCCACACTCTTCCTGAAGCTCCAATTCACTCCTCCTTTCATCCCTTGACTTCGGCCGAACAGTCTTCTGTGCCTCCCCCTCCATGTGTCTGCGTAGTTTAGTAACCCTCTGTACATCCTTGGGAATATCACCAGCATCACCAGCAGATGGCAGTTCTCTGCTCATAAGCCCATCTGTAGACTCACGCACTCCACCATCCCCTAGAGAAATCTCTTCCTCATCCACCTCTGATACGAACAGCAAAGCCGAATCCACATTTGTGCCTTTCGCCATTGCTCCTCAATGCAGCAACACTGAACAGCCAACGGAGGGGAAGAGGGATGACAGGAGCAAAAAAGAATTTGAGGGGGAGTTGACTTTCTTCTCAGCTGTTCAGCTGAATTCCAGAAAGAAAGGGAAAAAAACCTCTTACAGTAACCACAAAATGGACATGGAGTGAGATCTTGTAGGTATTTGAGGCCCAGAGGCACAGCAGTGTGCTGCTTGTGCCCCCTCCAGGATCTACATCTCTACTACACTACTACAATATTGATGTATGTATGTATGTATGTATGTATGTATGTATGTATGTATGTATATATATTTGTATTTCCCCTGTCTTTCTTCTTTTTTCCTTCTAGTATTTCACCCATCTTCTCTCCCACCCTTTCCTGTTCTCTTTTTTGAAGTTTCTTCTTGTAAAATTTCTTCTTTTGTTTAATCCCGAGAGCATTTTCTCTTTTATTTATTAACACTGTCATCAATGTCATAGTTTTAATTCCTTTAATGTCTTTTGGCAATATCTCTTGTTCTCCATGTTCATCTGAGTCACTTTCCTCTTCCTTTAACTCCACTTCTTCTTCTACGGACTGCATCACCATTATTTTCTTTGCCAGTATGTCCAATAATTCCCTTCTTTCTTTCAGCATTCCTCTTACAATTTGCAATTCCAACTTTAGTTTATTTATTTATTTGTCAAGCAACTCTAAGATAACAGGTATAAGTATAAACATGGTTATGAATACATGAAATGGATACATATAAGAGAAATAAAAAGAAACAATAGGTCAGGGACGGTAAGCACATTGGTGCGCTTATGCACACCCCCTACAGACCTCTTAGGAAAGGGGTGAGGTCAATAGTAGACAGTCTAGGGGGTCTAAGGCAGGGGTGGGTTTCTACCAGTTCTGTACACCTCTATACAACCAGTAGCTCTGAAGAGCAGCAGACATAGAACCGGTTCTATGTCTGCTGATGTTTTTGCCCACCCGCCCACTGGGGCTCTTACCTGACCTTTATTTCCTGATTTTTCAACTTCAAACCACAGAGCCAGATAGAGTATTCCAGACATTGACCACTCTGTTGCTGAAGTTGTATTTCCTGCAATCAGGTTTGGTATGGTTTACCTGAGTTTGTATCTATTGTGTGTCTCAGCTGTTCAGCCGAATTCCAGAAAGAAAGGGGAAAAAACTCTCACGGTAACCACAAAATGAGTCTTTATTCATCCATATACTGTTCCGTATTTGGGTGACAACGAGCATCAAGATGATATTAAAGTCAGCTCTGGTGCCCCTCGTAGCCAGAGCTGTATTTATACACCAGTTAATAACGTAATGAGTTTATCCACCATCCAGTGAATGCTACCGCTTAATATCTGGTCACTATGTAACACCCCAGATACCGTGCTTTCGTCCATTAATTATCCACCCTCCTTGCAATGTTATAGTCTCCATATCCCACCATCGCCCTTGTGCCCACCTAGTGAATATCCACCCCGGAGGTCATTAATTTAACATTCAGCATGTTCATTGCTCTGCCAATAGCCGCTCACAATTCGTGAAACTTCAGCGTCTGACATCATCAGGGCTTGTCATCAATCTTCATCGGTAATCTGAAACCCTGTGTTGGTTGGCTAGCAGGTACTTCCTAACACGGTACACATTCGGATGCAGTAGAATGCTCGCAGTTCCAGCATGCTGCGGGGATGTGACAGTGTGCTCTTGTATTGTTATGGTTGAAGCTGAAGTATTCATTGACAGGTAGGACATTGCAATGTATGATTTTATATACTAGACTCAGATCAGACCGAAGGCGGTGTATTTCTAGGTTTTCTAGGTCTAGACTTAACTTAAAGTCTTTGCTTATTTCTTCCATTTTTAAAATCAGTTATTAAAATTCAAAATCCTTGCCAAAAGTCTCATTTCATCTTTGTTTCCCTTATTGATCCTTCTGTCTCTTTATCACAATCAACACCCAACAGTCCCAGGAGATTGCATTTGTATATCCTTTTAGTACAATTTCAATTACAATTTCAGGATCTCAACTATTAATACTCTTCCTTCTTCATCTTGGTAAATTAATTCCGTTTTTATGGTATCTTTTATATATAATGCTATTCTTCTTTTACTTTGTTGTGCCAATGTAGTATTTAGTTTCCCAATCTTAGAATATTCTAATATTTTCTCATGCTGTTTTTTTAATATGTAATTCTTGTAAGCAAATTATATCCATTTTTAATTTCTCTAATTTGATAAATATTCTGTTTCTTTTAATTGCCGAATTTCGTCCATTTATGTTAAGTGTCATTAATTTAATTTCTTCTTCCATGATTTTACTTGTTTTATGGTCTAGTTGATCTTATCGCTCTCAGTTCTCTTTGCTCCTTGGCTTTTTCTTCTTCTCTGATGGTTCTTTCCTCCTCCTCTCTTTTTTCCACTCTCTGTTCTCTCTGTTCTCTCTCTACTACTTCCTCTCATTGTTTTATTGCTTCCATCTCTTTCCTCTTTTCTCCTTCATATTCTCTGAAGTATTGATCATAAAATAGTTCTGCTTTTTCAATTGTATCTATTCTATGCCTTAGTTCTTGCCGGGTCATCATTATTCCTTTTGGTATCAGCCATCTGAAATTTATTTCTCTTTTAATCAGACATTTGGTCAGGAATTGATATTCTCTTCTAAGATCTCTTACAGTTCTTGGTACTTGTTTCAACACTATTATTTATTTTCCTCTGTACTTTAATGGTTCATTTCTCACCACTTTCAGTATTTCTGTTCTTATAGCCTTCTTTGTGAATCTAATATGAACTGCTCTTGGCAACTGATTCCATATCGTGTTTGAATTCTGAATATTTCATCCATATCATATATCATTTTCTCCTTTGTTTCCTCCCTAGCAGCTACAAGTAGATCTGCCATTATATCTGCCAAATTTTCATCTTTTTCCTTTACTACTATTTTGAAATCCTAGATGATGGCTTTGGCAATTTCCAACATAATTTTCTTCTCCTTGGTTTGATCCGATACTGATAATCTATAATCTATTTCTCCTACTTTTTGTTCCATAATCAATGCTTTTTCTTCCATTTTTCCCTATTCGTTTTTCATTTTTTCCCATCATTTGTTGGATAGTCTCTATTTTGCCTTCTACAGTGTCTACTTTCCCTTCCATCTTCCCTACTTTTTCATCTAATCTCCCTATTTTATCATCCATCCTTGCCATTTGGTCTTGCATTGTTTGAAGTATTGTTTTAATTTCAGCTTGCATTGTCACTGCCTTCTCTTGTTGGGTAATCAACTCAATTGTGCTCTGACTTCTAGGGCTAGATGCCGCTGATGACAAGGCTGAGGTTGATGCAAATGCTACTGTTTTCTTCATCTTTAGGCTGTTATCTTTTCAGTTTGTAATCCATCAAGTCTTCCCCAAGCTCAAGGAGAGGGGACAAAAAGGAAAAGAGTTTTTTTTCTTCAGGTTCTTCACATTAATCCACATTAAGGAGACAGTCCTATTAAAATGAAAAGGGAAAAATCACCAGGAGAAGCGAGAAAAGCAACCACCCAAAAATTTTTATTAAAAAAGATAAAGGAGCCCCTAAAAATAAAAAGGAAGAATCCAAGTCCAATAGTTCCAATTAATCCAATAAAAAAAGGAAAGAAGAAAAAGGAAAGAGAAATTTCCCAATTATATTCCAAAAAAAGAAGGATAGTCCAAAATCCACAAGGAGTAAAAAATACATCCAATACCAGAGAAAAGAAAAAGGAGAAATAATAAAAATGATAAAAATAGTTCAGAATAAAATAGGAAACAAAAGAAAAATTTCTTAATATCCACTAGGAAGGAAGTGGAAACATCAAAGCTTTTATATTAACAGTGCTATTAGCCAGTCTATCCAAATAATTAAAACAGGTGGGGGAAGATTAAAAAAGGAAGAAAACAGTTCAGTGAAAGGAGCCTCTGCTTTGCTTCTTTATTTCTTGTTTCCCTTAGTGTCCAAGAGCTATACTATTTATAATATTAATTCTCACTTTAGCTTTCTATCTCTGTAAATAATTGTATCTTGTTTTGGCTTCTCTTGTATTCAAGGTCAGTTTAAAATTTCCCTTTTTTCACCTCTTTCCAATTTTCCCCTCTGATAGATGGCACAGTTACACTGTTTTCCTTTGATTTAAATAATTAAGATTCCCTATAGGTCTTGGTAAAAAATAAAATAAAAGATAGAAACAGAAGGCAATTTAAACAATTTAAAAATTTATAAAGTCAGAGAAGAAAGACAGTAATCAGTTCCAAATTAATATAGCCTAATTCTCTTCTTATTTCCTTCAATTAGTCAAGTTAGTCCAGCCCAGTCCAGTTAAAAATATTTGCAGAAAAAAAGGTTTGTCTTTTAACTTCGTAATTAATGGCTTCCTCTTCTATTTAACCCCTGGAACCACTCTCCTTGCTGCTTCCTTCTGGGAGGGGGGTTTATTACCACCCACCCTTTTAAAAGTTGGGTTTTTTCACCCTTTTTTCCTCAAGGGGCTCTTTTCTTTAGTTAATTAGTAAATAGAAAGTTCTCACCCAAGTATACCATGCTTTCACTTTTCCTCTTTCCGCTGGAGTCTGTCTCAGCCTTGTAGTGGTTTGCAATGACTGCTTTCCTTTCATGTTGGCTAGAGATGCTATCTCTCAATCTACCAGCGATATTGTGGTATCCCTGGGATCAGCAGAGTGTCCTCTCCTTGATCGTCATCTCTACAAGACGAATAGGTCCAAGGGACCACTGGCTTTCAGGATATCAACATCCTCCTTAGGAGCCCCTAGAGATTCCTGTTGTGCCACCGTGATGTCAGCTCTGCCCTTC
Organism: Pseudonaja textilis; assembly: GCF_049901715.1. Lineage (NCBI taxonomy): Eukaryota > Metazoa > Chordata > Lepidosauria > Squamata > Elapidae > Pseudonaja > Pseudonaja textilis. The sequence continues at coordinate 67,058,961 of NC_142008.1, forward strand.
CACGGTTAGTAGTATTCTTTTGCAGCCTTGTCTGTTGGGGAGCCAAAAAATCTCTATTAGCTCATTGGAAAGAAGCTTACAGTGTAAGAGTTGGGATACAGAGATAAAAATGTGTGCAAAGACCACAGTTGTCACATGTTCCTCAAACAGGAGCTGTGAGTCCAGGAAGACACTAAATTGTATACTGAGGCAGAATATCTACAGCATCACTTTGTTGGCCTGAGAAAGAGATATAAAACTAAGTAACATCCTCATACTGACAATACTTCATCCTCTGCTGATGAAATCTTCTCCAGTGGTTTCAGATTTATGTTAAATTGGAGTGGGAAGAATGTCAAATTCAGACGGAACCCACAACAAAGAATCCATGGGCTACATCTCTTTCCCTCATCAATACTGACTGGAACCAACTCTGGAGGAAGGGGAAGAACCTATGCATAGTGTACTTCACACTTTCAAGACTCAAAGCAAATCCAGAAAGATGCCATCATCAATGGTACTGAAAACCAATGACACATCAGGAAGATGTAAGATAATTGTGCTACCACCATAGAAGAACATCTACAACAACAATCATTGTTGTTTTAATAGCGTGCTTGAGCCTGATATTTGACTTGAAGGGTAGACTTAAGATTCTAATTTTAAGTGATGACTTTCTTTCAACCTGGTGTGAAGCTTTGATTTCTCACTTATTAATCCTCATGATAGGATATGAATGTTCCGGCATTCCTCAAATCAGGCTGCCAATATACAAAATGTATTCTTAAGCAATCATTCAACTTTTTTCAAAGTACTTAGATATCTCAGTTAAATAACTGTTCCCAAATTCAGAAGAACATTAACTCTAACTAGATTAAATGTCATCCCAATAACTCAAGGGGAATGCTCAGGGCATTCCTTTTGAGTAAATATTTGCTTAATATTTGATCTGTAGTGAAGGAATTCCTGAAACACTATCTTGCTATTTTTTATATTGCTTTTATTGCCAAAATATAGTTAATATGCATTTAATATGGAGGCATTTCATCAAGTTATATGTTAGCAGAGTGCCAGCTTTGTCACATTTGTGTACATGAACGTTTCTGTGGCCTTCATTTGCATATTTAGAAAATAAGATGTGGATGATCACATCTCAGTTCTTTATTTAGAAGTGAGATTTCCTACCACCCCTTCCTCTTCAAAAAACAGGACAAAGGACAGCTGGTGTAGCAGAAGATCTTTTAAGAGACTTCAGTAAGGATAGGGCTAGATCTCTGCTTTTTTTTAAAAAAAAGTTAATTTTAAAAGTATATTAGAGAACATAGGCCCATTGGGTCATTGTTTCAGATATTTCCTTACCAGATTCCTCTGTGCCTTCACAGCCACTCTGTCTTCAAAATATAGCCTACGTTGAATTTTAAAGCACAAATATCGGCACAAGAAATATTTTATGACATATTGCATTATGTCATAATTTATTTTACTTAGCTAAGGATTGTTGCTCGGTGTGCATCGTCATATGCCTTTGAATCTGAAGGTTACAAGCTGCCTTCAGGCTTATATAGCTAAAAGAGGGGTCACAACATAGGTATCAGATATTTCAGCCATCTCTATTTTGGTTCCTCTGGTCCACTTCTTTTTTCTTGCATATAACTGCCTTGAATATACTTTGAGATTTATTTTGTGAGCTGGAATGTTTCAGACAGATGTAATGGCTGGGAAGGAGAGACACTGACCACTATATAATTTAAGCAAAGATAACTTTCAAAGTCTCTTTGGTCCAGAGGTAGGAAATCTATTTCATTTCAAAAGTCCACCTCATTGTTGGGAAGCCAGGAAGACAGATAGAAAGGCAGCAGTAGATGGGCCCATTCCTTGGACATATGTGGCCTATGAATATTTCCCCAAACATTCTGGTACACCCCAAAATACGGTTCATTTGTGCTTTAGAGTATCATTTTCCTAGAACTCAAATAGGCCCCCTAGACTTCTAGTCTTTAGTAAGGGCTCACACTCTGTCAACAAAACTCGCCTAACAGGTTGGTTGTTGTGGTGAAAATAGGAAGGGAAAGGAATATTGGGTATGTTTGTCTCCTTAGTTATAAAAAGAATAAAGTTAGGATAAAAATATCTATTTAAAAAAAGGAGAGAGCTGAGGTGAATGAAAAGCAGAGTTTTCTTAGCATTCATTCTCCATTCATTTTACAATTAATCTGCATTTAATATTGAGGAGTTCCACCAAGTTCTATGCTACCCCTGATTTTGATGTAAAAAATAAATGAATGCAAAAAATGTAATGTACTATACACAAAAAATGTTGAGCTGCAAAGCAGAGTGCCAGCTCTGTCACTTTTATTTACATGAATGTTTCTGTAGCCTTCATTAGCATATTTAGAAAACAAGATGTGAGTGATTACATCTCAGTTCTTTAGAAGTGAGATTTCCTGCTACCCCTCCATCTCCGCCCCCCCTAAAAAGGACAAAGGGAAGATGGGTGTCAAACTGGAGGCACACGGGCTGGATGTGTCACATGTGGATCACCTACCCCAACTCTGTGAATGGGAAAAAAATGTCACAAATTGTCATGGGATGGCAATGTGATGTAGCTAGTTTGACACCTGTGATTGAGAGGTTAGAGATGGAGTTTGATCCCTGCTTTTTTTTCTTTTTTCTAAAGTTAATTTTAAAAGTATATTAAAGAACTCAGGCCTCATTGGGTCATTCTTTCAGAATGGTTCCTTAACAGATTCCTCAGTGCCTTCATAGTCACTCTGTCTTCAAAATATACTCTATGCTGAATTTTAAAGCACAAATATCAGCATAGGAAATGTTTTATGACATATTGTAGTGACATAAATTGTTTTACCTAGCTTTGGATCATTGTTAGGTGTGCACCCTTGTACAGTGGTGGGTTTCAAATAATTTAACAACTAGTTCTCTTCCCTAATGACTAGCTGGGTAGGCTGGGTGGGCATGTGACTGGGTGGGCATGGCCAACTCGACATCACTCACATGGGTGGTGCCTATATGGGCCAGGCAGGGTTGGAAGGGAATCCAGGGATCTCCGGTGGGTGGGGCAGGGTGTGCAGGAGGAAAAAAGAGTGAAAGCACCCCACTGGCCAGGCACTGAAGAACTGCCCCTGCTGCTGCAGTAAGACACACACACACAGAGAGACATAGCAAGAGAGTCATCCGATCCAACCTGTGTATGTGCATGTGTGTGTGAGAGAGAGGGGAGGAGAGGGAGAGAAAGAGCGAGCACACCACCACTAGCCCTGATATAACTCTCTGAGATTAGATCGGGTTAATTTTGGTTAGTGTTTTAAAAGTTGTCTTAATATTAATGAATAGATAACAGATAACAGATAATCAGAGTTGAAAAGGACCTTGTAGATCATCTAGTCCAACCCCCCTGCCCAAGCGGGAGGCCCTAGATCATTTCTGACAAATGGCAGTCCAACCTTTTCTTGAATGTCTCAACTGATGGTGCTCCCACAACTTCCGAGGGCAAGCTGTTCCATTGGTTGATTGTTCTCACTGTCAGAAAGTTTCTCCTTATTTCCAGGTTAAATCTCTCCTTGTTCAGTTTCAATCCATTATTCCTTGTCTGGCCTACAGGTGCTTTAGAAAACAACTTGGCCCCTTCCTCTCTGTGGCAGCCCCTCAAATATTGGAACACTGCTATCATGTCTCCCCTGGTCCTTCTCTTCATCAGACAAGCCAAGCCCAGTTTCTGTAACCGTTCTTCATAGATTGGGACCAGATGATAATACACTATATATGAAATATCATAATTATCCATCATCGGAGGTTCCCATAAGAACCAGCTCCTCCCTCACATGACTTTCTAAAGACAATAGAGCAAATTTCACTGGCCTCTGTTTTGCAAAGATGACAAATAAACTCAACCTTTTTATATCCAATGGCTCTTGGGCTGGCAACTATTTTGCGGGGATTATATTTATAGCAGAGTCCAAAAACAGCACCTTTGATTATATCCTAATTTCTATGGACTTACTACATTATGTAGAAAATTTTGAAGTCCTACCTTACCTGGAAAGTGATCATCTACCTTTGTGTATATACATGAAGCCCTTCATCTGGCAGATGTCCTTTGGGGACCAATTTATTCCTGCAATTTCTCTACCAGGCCCAACAAGATATAGGGTCAAATTTATTTATTTATTTTATTTATTATTTGTTTGTCAAGCATGTTTTAAATAACATATAATTGGAAACATGATTATGAGTACATGAAATGGGTATGGATAACAGAGACTAACCTTAAAACAGGGACGGTAGGCAGGTTGGTGCTCTTATGGATGTGCAAAAGGCTAAAACTTATTCATGGTATCTAAAGGAACACAAACTAGAGCAGGTAACCATCTTCAATATCTGGGGGTGGTCATTCAAACCAATGGTTTAAGAAAAGCACATGGAGAATATGCAGCTGCCTTGGGCCAAAGATCAGAGAGCACCATTCTTAAAATTTTCTGCATGTTCCTCCTGCAAAGAGAACGCAGTTGCTCTTAATATGATCACAGAGGTCATTTATGCAGAGTATGAAGAGAGTTGGTCCTGGAACTCCACTATTGACAGGTACAGAATTTGATAGGACACTCCCAATTTTGACCATTTATTGTCTGTTTGACAGGAATGCTTCTATCCAGTTATGCAGTTGTCCAGAGATACTGTAAGATTTTAGTTTTAGGAGTAGTTTGTTGTGTACCACTGAATCAAAGGCTTTACAGAAGTCTATGTAGATTGCATCTATTGATTTGCCCTGATCGAGTTGTGTAGTCCATATGTTTTTGCAATGTAAGAGTTGCAGATTACAGGATAGTTTTTTTCTGAAACCAAATTGTTTATTAGAGAGTAGGTTGTTTGTCTCTAAGTGGAGGATAATGGATTGAAAAAACAGGAAATAAAAGACAGCCAAGAGCCAAGGTGGGCAGCTGGGCCAAACAGAGCAGCAGACACCGGATCAGTTCAGTGTCTGCTGTTCTTCAGAACTACTAGTTCTATAGAATGGGCTGAACTGGTAGCATCCCACTCCTGGTCGACTCACTCTTCTTTGTGGCAGCCTCTTGAATACTGTTATCTTGTCGCCCTAGTCTTTCTTTTCTCTAGACTCGGCATACCCAATTCCTGCAATCGTTCTTCATATATTTTTGTCTTCAGGCCTTTAATCATTTTAGTTGGTCTTCTTTGCAACTTTTCCCAAAATCTCTACAAAGGTGTGTAAAACATCCTTCTTGAACCTATCACCTGCATGGATTGCTCCTGTGGGTCTTCAGGGCAGACTGGGAGAAAACTAACCACCAGATTGCAAGAACACAAGTGAGTGGCCAGAGGATATCCTAACTCATTAGTAACCTCACATTGCAATATACAAAGACGTTCATTTAATTTTGCAGCTGCTAAGACCATTAGAGGAACAGATACAAAGCCAGAGAAGTGATTGAAGCCTGGGCTTCAATCAGTCAACAGAACTGCTGATTAGGTGGAGCTCTCACATCACAATCAGGAGGCTGTGAGTTTGATCCTAGGTAGATGCTAATATTTGGAATAGACTCTCCTGCTCAAGCAGGGGGTTGGACTAGATGACCTCCAAGGTCCCTTCCAACTCTGTTATTCTACAATACTGTTAATATTTAGGAGATGAAGGCTAGGCAGTATAAGGAAACAACAGCCACCAACTTAATAGGCAGCCATCAACACCTCAAATCAACAACTAAGAAGCCAGGCACCACAGGCACCATATAAATGCCACACACAGAATAGCTCAAAGTGCATACTCTGCTTGAAAGAAGTTTCCCAAGAATGGGGTCCAGCACAAGTCAGAAAGCTTGAAAGACTAAACCTCTGGTCCTAGTGACCAACATAGGTTGGATCCTGCAACATCCTGGGATGCCTATATTCACTCTCTGTGATGTCTTTGGGCAACTCCTCTGCTTCCTCAGAGAGGGAATGAGATCATTCCTGACACATCAGGAATTACTGACCCTGAACTACCAGCAGAACAGGCTTTGGCTGGGGACACCTTAAAGGCCAGTGAAAAAGAGGGGGAGCAGCTGCCTGCTCTAGTAGATCTCAGAGCACACAGGGCAGAGGAGCAGAGGTCTGCCAGATTGCTCAGGAAAAGGCCCAGTTTCTCTTTTTTTAAAAAAAAATTAACACAAAGACAAACACAAAAAAGAAAAGAACATTAAAAACAATGAACATGATGCAATCCTCCTAACCCACATAGTTGTCTTACATTGCTAAGTCATATATAAAAATAGAACATATTTACATTCTATATACATAGAATGTAAATTATATGTATATATTGTATACATAGTATATAATATATACATATAATCATTTCTTATTATCTTGATCCTTCTTCTTTTCTAACCAACAATAAAACTTATCCCATACTTTGTAATAATTCAATTCATCCTTATTTTTTAATTCTTTTGTCAATTTGTCCATTTCTGCGCACATCCAAATTTTCCTAATTATTTCTATTTCACTTGGAGTTTCTTTACATTTCCACTATTGTGCAAAGCCAATCTTGCAACAGTAATTACATGAATTATTAGGTATATAATATCTTTTTCGTATTTTCCCATGTTAATTCCTAACAAGAAAATTTCAGGTCTGTATTCTATTTTAATCTTACACATCTCTTCTAACCATTTCTGAATTTTCTGCCAAAACTTTTGGGTTTCTTTACAATTCCACCATAATACGTTCCATTTTCCTTATTGCACTTCCAACATGTAGGGGAAAGATTTGGATACATTTTTGCCAATTTTGATGGCAGCATATGCCATCTATAAAACAATTTATATAAATGTTCTTTAAGCCACATGGCCAAAGTCATTTTTTTGTTTTGTCCCCATAAGATTTGCCAATCATCTAAATTTATACTATATCCAAAATTCTTCATCCATGTCACCATCATTTCTTTTACTTTCTCTTCCTCTAATTTACATTCCAATAGAACTTTATACATTTCAGGCCCAGCCTCTCTTGACGGACTGCACTGGGAGCTATTTAGCATGGCAGGCAGAGGGAGGCATTGCTGGAAGCAATGTGTGCGGGTTGTAGCTGTGTGCTCATTTGTATTTCCCGAGACTCTGACTTACTATAACCCGTGAGCTCACATGGATGTACTTTAAGTTGTGCCTGGGGCTTTATGTTTGTCATTGAACTTATTGTTTGAGCAGTTTGCTGTTTGGGTTATAGACTAATTGGCCATTGCCTGGGGAATTAATCTGGACTTCCTCATTTCTGGCTTTGGTTGGGACAATTATAAAGCTGGGTGAAGAGAACTACTGGGGGAATACAAATAAAATCCTCCATAAACCACACTGATGTGTGAGTGGGGCAACACACCTTCATTCATAGGAATATTTATTTTATTAATATGAGAATGCTGGCAATAAATTCTAGATAAATGTATGTTTTAATTAAAAAAGATGTGGATAAGCAAACTCTTTAAAGACCAAAGAATGCACATTGTTCATATAAAAGATAAATAAGATTTTAAAAGGAAGGTTATGTGTTTAACTTTATGGACAGTTGATTAATATAACAGCAAAATAAAATTTTGAAAAATATATTGATCTCTAATTTTGGAATGGCATATCATCTAAGCACTTCCACATATTAACAGTGGCTAAAACTAGATTTTCAAAAAAAAATTCTTCTTTCTCCTCTCCTGGAACAGGAAGAATTCAGATTATGTGGTCTTATATTAACTTCTTAATTAAAAGCCGATACAAAAATTTATGCCACCAGATAAAGACTGAATGAACCAATTATCACATTAAACAAGAGGAAAATCTTCTATGCACCAATTCCACCCGCACTTTTTACAATTTTGTAAACAACAAACTAAAAGACTCAAGGTCCATCCCATCCCTGATAGGACCTAATGGTAAAGACTGCAACGATGACACCACTAAAGCCAACACTGAAGGAGTGAGAGTAGTTCTCACTTCTGATGGCAGAATGTTCCATAAGGCAGGGTCACAGCAAAAACTAATCTTCTCTTTGACCCTGCCTGCCAACATTCTGTATGGGTCTGCAGCAGAACCTTTCCGTTGGAGTGATGGGGATGGGCTAATCTCACTAGGCAACATGGCTCCTCCATGCCATAGATACTATGGTCAATGATATCAAAAGCTACCAAAAGGTCAAGGAGATTAAGAATGGATATTCCATTCTCCCTAGAAATAACTCATGTTTCTGTCCCATTACTAGGCCTAAAACTTGATTAACAGGGTCAGATAATCTGTTTCATTTAGAACTCTTTAGAGCTGCAATACAACCACTTTTTTCATTACTTTCCTTAAAAATTAAGTGAAAAAGTGAAGGATAAAAAGAAAGTTAAAAAGTTAAAAAGAAGTTTTCTAAAGAAACCACTTTCACTCTTCTTTGCAGCAGTTACAAATATAATTATTACTATCTCACCCATTACACAGCATGCCCCCTTTCTTTCCATAAACAAACATTTTAAATTAATAAATCCCAAAACCACATTTTTTTTCAATTTTCAGGGTTTCTAGTCTTTTATAAAAGTAGTAGCTTTTTTTTCCTTAATCAAAGAATTCAGTTTAGCTGTGCCTGCAAGCTTTGGTATCTTCACCATATATTTCTGCATTATAGATTATTTCTGTAACAGAATAATAGAGTTGGAAGGGACCTTGGTGGGGTGGGTTTCTACCAGTTTGCACCTATTCGCTAGAACTGGTTGTTAACATTCTAAGCAGTTTGGAGAACCGGTTGTTAGAAGAAATTATTGGCCTAATCCTGTAAGGAAGGCAGGAAGGAAACATTCTGGTGTTGCTTACAGAAACTGCCTCTCCATTAACCCTTATTACATTCTTGGCAGGACTAGACTTCCTGTCTCAGGAATGTCTCTGGAGTTTTTTTCCCGTCCTTTGCTGGTACTTTGCTTGTGTGGAGTGACCATTCAAAGTTACCATGACACTGAAAAAAGTGACTTATGACCATTTTTCACACTTACGACTATTGCAGCATTCCCACAGTCATGAGAGACCAGGCAAGGATATGCGTGCCTCGATGTGAGTGATATTGAGTTGGCCACACCCAGCCAATAACATGACCACCAAGCCACACCCACAACTTAAGCCATGCCCACAGAACTGGTTGTTAAAAATTTGAATCCCGCCCCAGACCTTGGTGGTCATCTAGTCCAACCTCTTTCACAACCAGAAGACTTTGTACCATTTCAGACAAATGGCAATCCAATCTCTTCTTAAAAATCTCCATTAATGGAGCACCCATAACTTCTGGAGGCAAGTTGTTCAACTGGTTAATTATTCTCCCTGTTAGGAAAATTCTCCTTATTTCCATGTTAGTTCCTTCTTTAGTTTCCATCCATTGGTTCTTGTCTTGCCTTCTGGTACTTTGGAAAATAATTTGCCCCCTTCATCTCTGTGGCAACCCATCAAATATTGGAACACTGCTATCATGTCTCTCCTAGTTCTTCTTTTCACTAGAGTAGATATAACTACTTCTTGCAACTATTTTTCATATGTTTTAGCCTCCAGTTGCCTAATCATCTTTGTTGCTCTTTTCTGTATTCTTTCTGTATCTCAACATTTTTTTTATATTGTGATGACATAGTATTCCAAGTGTGGCCACACTAAAGCTTTGTAAAGTGGTATTATTACTTCACATAATCTTGATTCTAGTCCTTTATTAATGCAGCCTCTATTTGGACTCCAAGATTGTCAGAATATTCTGAGCTGGCAGAGACATGGTTAACAAGCTCAGCAAAGGTGGGTGCTGAGACTAGAAGGAGTCTGGACATGGTTTAGCTCTGTGCTCAGCTCTGAAGAAGTGAAATCACTATCTATTCTGAGCTCCAAAGCTGCTGTTTTGCTTCTGTTTTGTTGGAAGAAATTACTGGTATTGTAAATTTTACTTCAATATGTTATTACGTATAAAGAAGTTAATGAATCCTGCTGAATCAGTCATCTGTGTGTTTTCTGGATTTGAATTTCTGCTGCAAAATCTAATAGGTCATGGGCCCAGAATCAGAACACACAAAAAGACTGAATTGTAATTTAAGCTGAGAGAGATTTTCTGTTTTTAAAAATGGAGAAACAAGGCAGGAGAAAGCTTGCACTATGGCTGAGAAAATTAAGGAGGCTTCTCTACCTTGTTTTGAAGCAGGACATAAAGAAGAAATGCATTACTTTTAAAGAGATATTAACATGATTGTTCTTGATAGTGAAATGTGTGTATTAAGAAGATGGAAAATGTCAGATCATAGGTTCATTTGTCAGTCACTCATATTTATCAAGCAGGAAGCTTTGCTACAAGCTAACCGCATGTCTTGCTTGCGACAAAACCACAAATGTACTGCTGGAAACTAAATGTTGGCAGGTCCCCTTTGACAAAGATTAGTGAAAGGGAAAAGGAATTTCATTACTATAGCCTAGCAACAGGGGGGTTGTAATTCAAAGTAACCAATGAATGATTAACAAGTTATATTTCCGTGGTTTACTGCTTATGAAATCTATATATATATGAGTGTCGGATCTACAAGAAGTTGTTCAGATGTTGCTTTAGCTAAATTGCTCTGAACCTTTGTGCAAATAAAACTATTTCTGATTCCAAGGTCTGAATCCTGTCATTTCCTGTAACAGTTTGGGTCAGAAAAATTATGTTATTTGGGCTGCAAAGATGGAATGTTTCATGAAAGCTAACAAACTGTGGGATATTGTTGAAAACCCACCCAGAGTGCCATTAGCTGCTGCAGATTAGAGGCAGCATGATAAAGCAATGGCTTAAATCATCTTAAGTTTAGAAGATGAACAATTTATCAATGTAGCTGATTTAAAGACTGCAAAGGAGGTCTGGCTGAAGTTAAGAAGTGTGCATGTGAGTGTGTCTGCATGCAATATTGTGCAATTATCAAGAAAGTTATACTGAGTCTGTCTGCAACCAGGACATTCTCTGGAGCAGCACCTTGTTAACATGCAAACTTTGTTTGTGGAGTTAGTACACCATGGAATGAAGATTTCTGAATCTCAGAAAGGGCTTCTGGTTTTGAACAGTTTAGATAACACTTGGAATATTGTTTCTGCAGTGTTTGAGTGCAAATCAGAGCAGGAGTTGCATTTGGAAGCCCTCAAAGCTTGTTTAATTCTGCTCTTATGCTGAAGAGCAGAAATACCATTTTAGAAAAAGCCATGAGGAGAAATCCCCAAGCAGGGGGCCCAAGGAGCAAAAAGATAAGTTGAATGGAAAATTCCACAAACTGGCTGTCTCCAAACATCAGATTACAGGCCAGCAACATAGGCAGTGCTTCATCTGTGAAGAAAAGACTAAACGGGACTGTTTGCACTAAATGGGACAGTTTGCAAAAGAAAAACTTTTTGCATGGAAGAAATTATTTGCAAAACAGAAGCAGTTTGCAAGGAAGACAATTAGCTGATGGACAAATTGTTGTTGCAAAAGTCAGCTATTATAATGAAAGAGATCAATGGTTAATTGACAGTGGAGCTAGTCAAACAATTGTTAATAATTCTAGATTGTTTTACAGGATGGATGCAGCTGCAGGAGATGCAGTAGCCTTGGCAAATGGCAAAAGAGCTAAAGTCATTGGAAGAGGCAGTGTGCAAATTCCATGTCTGGAAATAAGATTCAATTATGTTTTGTGTGTGCCTGAAATGGAGCATAATTTGCTGAGTGTCTCTAGTTTAGACAAGCAAGGATTTGAGACCGCATTGGTAGTGTATTATAAAGAGATATGGCAATGTATGTGCAAAGGGCATAAAGCAAGATAAACTTTATGTGTTTCAAGGACAAGATATTCAGTGTGCACAAACATTTGGCAATGTGGCAAAGCATGGTTCATGCGTTCATTTCTTGCACAGGAAGCTTGGCCATACCAGCTTCAGAATTGTTCAAAAAATGGAATAGTTTGCAGAAGGATTACCTGTAAAAAGAATGTAAGGTATTTTTGGATTGATGCAAATCATCAAAGCCCAAAGCATTCCCAGTAAGCAAAAATAGCACAAGGCAGATAACAAGAGCTCTAGAGATAGTAAATGCAGGTTTGGTATGAAAGCCAGTTTGGGAGAAGCAAAGTGCACTGGTCATTGTAGATGACTATAGCAGGTTTGGGTTCTGTTATTTATTAAAGAGTAAAATAGAGGTGCTACAGAAATTTAAACAATGGGTAAGCCTCATAGAAAGAAAGTATAAACAACAGGTATGTCAGCTGTAAACTGATAGAGGTTTAGAATTCATGTCAACAAGTTTTCAACAGTGGTTGGCATAGTTAGGAATAAAACACAGATGCATCAATCCACAGCAGCTGAGAATGGTGTTGCTGAGAGATGGAATGGAATCTTGCAAACCATGAAGGACTCACTGCTAGAGGATTCTGATCTAAAAAGGTCATATTGGGGTGAAGCCACGATGACTGCTAATTATTTAATGAATAGGTTGTGGAGTTCCTCCATTAATGATATTCCATATGAGTGCTATATGGGAGAAAGCCATCTATTGCACATATAAAGGTGTTTGGAAGCAATGCATGGGTGCATATTCCAAAAGCAATTAGAAGAAAGGGACAACCAAAGGCTAGAAAGCTCAGGTTTGTGGGCTATCACTTTAGCGATGGGAGCAAAAGAATAGTGATTTCCAGGACTGCTAGCTTTGTAGAGAAAAATTGGAACAAAATTGATGTAAATTTCTGGAATGATCCACTTAGAGATGGTGATCCACTTAGTGACGGTAACTCACTTAGTGATGGTAACTCACTTAGTGATGGGGTCAGCATTCAGGGAGGAGAAGCTGAAAAAGATATGAAACAAGACAAGGTTGAAGCATAGCAGCAAACAATACCATGCATGTCAGAGCAATGGAACAAAGGGATTTCACCTGACAGGTATTCTGCTAGTAAAGGTAAAGTGTGTAATGTATGTATGAATCAATGAACTATAAGGAAGTATTGGCATTACCTAAATTTGAACCTAAATTAACAACATATATGAAGATAAAGAACTACATACAGAGAAGCAAGCATATCCTTCTGAATAAGATGATCTGGTGGATGTTTTTAGTGAAAAGGGGACTGAATCTTTACCTCCACACTGAACAATGGACTGTGATATTGAGTTGGTTCCTGGGGCAAAATTGCCTAAACTACAAATGCACTCAATGACTCCCAAGGAAATGGAGAAAATAAGAAAATACAAAAAAATAATTGGAAAGGAGGTTTACACGTGGCAGCCCCGGTTCTCTTCCGTGAGAAAAAAGACAGAGGATTATGTTTATGTGTGGATTTTAGATGTCTTAATGCTATATGTATGGAACCCCTATATCAGTGGTCACCAACCAGTGGACCGGGGACCACTGGTGATCCACAAGAAAATTTTGATGCTTCACAGAGAAATGTCATTCCCAAAGCACCCCCCAAAGCAATTAATCCAGGCTGCATGGGAACACAAGACTGTGCCACCCACATGGCCCATGGGAACACAAGGCTTGCATTGCTTGCATTGCGAACAACCCAAGGTAGTGATGGAAGGGAGGAAATGGCAGAGGGGGGGACTTGCCCCACTCACCCCATGTGCATGTCCTGTCCACCTAATTGCTTCTTTCCCCTTCTTTCTTCTGCTTTTGGCTGCACGCAAGGAAAGCAGCAAAAGACCTTTCTTTCCCCCAAACTCTGCCAGAAATTAGTCTTTGGAACCCTGCAAGGCATCCTGACCCAAGAGGCTGCACCAGTGCAACAAGTCTTACAAAGACTAATTTCTGGCAGAGTTTGGGGAGAGAAAGAAAGACTTCTGCTGCTTCTGCTGCTTTCCTTGCATGAAGCCAAAAGTCTCTCTCTCCCCCTGAGAATGGATCTGGAGATGGTAGCCTGTGATCCCAAATAAAGAATGATTGATTGGTAGGAAAACAGGCTGGGGAATTTTCCTGCAGATTTTTTTGGATTTTCCTAGGGTCTCTGGTCCAAAAGATTTAAAATTATGAATTTTGTGGTCCCTGAAGTTCAAAAGATTGGCAACCCCTGCCCTATATCCTCTACCTCTAATAAAGGATCTGTTGGCCACCTTGGCAAAAGGAAGGATTTTCACCAAACTCAATTTATGTGAGGCATATTATTGTGTACCAATCCATCCTGGAGATGAGTGGAAGATGATGTTTAATTACCCTTTGGGGAGTTACCATTTTAATGTAATGCCATTTGGGTTACAGGGGGCTCCAGCTCTTTTTATGCAGTCAATAAATGGCATATTACACAAGCATTTGTGTAAAGGAGTATTGGTCTATCTTGTTGACATTTTAATAACGTCTAGTGGTAAACGTTCGTGAACTGCAACATAAACTGCAGGGAGGATTTTGGGGGTCCCCCAGAAGGACTGGCCACTGGGAACAGCATAGGGTATGGGGTCCACACCCACTTGATGGAAATCCCGAACTCATAGCTTTATTTCTCAGCCAAGTAGTAAATCATTTTATTTTTATTTATTTATTTTTTATTTTATTTATTTGTCAATTGTTTACAAGATAATAAGTAAAAGTGTATACAAAATTATGAATACATGAAATGGGTACATATAAGAAAAATAAAAGAAAAATAAAGAAACAATAGGACAGGGACGGTAGGCACGTTGGTGCGCTTATGCACGCCCCCTACAGACCTCTTAGGAAAGGGGTGAGGTCAATAGTAGACAGTCTAAGGTTAAAGTTTTTGGGGTTTGGGGAAGAAACTACAGAGTCGGGTAGAGTATTCCAGACATTGACCACTCTGTTGCTGAAGTCGTATTTCCTGCAATCAAGCTTGGTGCGGTTAACCTTGAGTTTGTATCTGTTGTGTGCTCTTGTGTTGTTATGGTTGAAGCTGAAGTATTCATTGACAGGTAGGACATTGCAATGTATGATTTTATATACCATGCTTAAATCAGACAGAAGACGGCGTAATTCAAGGTTTTCTAGTTCTAGAATTTCAAGTCTGGTGGCATAAGGTATTCTACAACGAGTAGAGAGTGGAGAACTCTTCTTGTGAAATATTTCTGGACTTTCTCAATTGTGCTAATATCAGATACGTAATGTGGGTTCCAGACTGATGAGCTGTATTTGAGTATTGGTCTAGCAAATGTTTTGTATGCTCTAGTTAGTAGTGTGATATTACCAGAGAAAAAGCTACGTAAGATTAGGTTAACAACTCTTAATGCCTTTTTGGCTATGTAGTTGCAGTGGGCACTAGCACTTAGATCATTAGAGGTGAGTATTCCAAGGTCCTTTACAGAGCTTGGATCATCAACAAGATCTTGACTATTCAGCTTGTATTTTATTTTCGGATTTTTTTGCCAATATGTAAGACAGAGCATTTATTTGTTGAGATTTGAAGTTGCCATTTGTTTGACCATTCTGATACACAGTCAAGATCTTTTGAAGGGTAGCAGTATTGTCTGTGGTATTGAACAGCTTTACATCATCAGCGAAAAGAACGCAGTTGCTCTTAATATGATCACAGAGGTCATTTATGTAGAGTATGAAGAGAGTTGGTCCTAGAATACTGCCTTGGGGGACACCACTATTGACAGGTACAGAATTTGATAGGACACTCCCAATTTTGACCATTTGTTGTCTGTTTGACAGGAATGCTTCTATCCAGTTATGCAGTTGTCCAGAGATACCATAGGATTTTATTTTTAGTAGTAGTTTGTCATGTACCACTGAATCAAAGGCTTTACAGAAGTCTATGTAGATTGCATCTATTGTTTTGCCCTGATCAAGTTGTGTAGTCCATATGTTTTTGCAGTGTAAGAGTTGCAGATTACAGGATAGTTTTTTTTTTTTTAAACCAAATTGTTTATTGGAGAGTAGGTTGTTTGTCTCTAAGTGGAGGATGATGGATTGGTTAATAATTGATTCCATGACTTTACAGGTGATGCAGCATAAGGAGATTGGTCTGTAATTTTCAACTAGGCAAGGGTCTCCCTTTTTGAAGATGGGGATGACTGTGGCTTGTGACCATAGGTTAGGCAAGGAACTGGTCCTGAAAGATTTTTCAAAGATTATGCTTAGAGGTTTGGCTATGGCAGTGGATAACTTTTTTAAGAAATAGGCACATATTCCATTCGGTCCAATAGATAGGGATGGTTTTAGATTGCGTAGTGCTTTTTCAACATTGTCTTCTGTAAAATCGATATGTATTAGATCACTGTAGTTATCTGTGGTTCGGCTAGGAAATTCTGGGCATGATCCATTGCTGTTTCCAAATACTGAGCCAAAAAATGTGTTAAAGATGTTGGCTTTAATGGTGTTATCGTTGCAGTCTTTACCATTAGGTCCTATCAGGGGTGGGATGGACCTTGAATCTTTTAGTTTGTTGTTTACAAAATTGTAAAAAGCATTGGTGGAATTGGTGCTTATAAGGTTTTCCTCTTGTTTAATGTGATAATTGGTGCATTCGGTCTTTATTTGTTAGCTTAAATTTTTGTATCGGCTTTTGAAATTGGCAACGTGACCAGATTTGTTTTTCCGCCAGAGTGATCTCTTTTTGGATTGAAGTTTCCTTATTGTTATGGGCAATATGTTTTTTTGTTTTGTTTTGGGAGTAGTTGTTGGTACATATAGTTTGATGACTCTTTTGACTTCAAGTAAAAATATGTTGTAATGGTCTTCAACAGTATTGCATCCAGTGAATAGAGATTGCCAATCAAGGGATGAGAGATCGTTGTTTATAAGATCATAGTTGCCTTTTTTGAAATTATAATTGGGGATCACATCATTGTGGTGGTTTTTGTGTGGACGTATGTTGAGACGAAAGTCAATCATATTGTGGTCACTGCTGGAAAAGGGTTCTTTAGTTTGTATTCCGTAAATTAAATTCAAATTATTGCAGAAGATGAGATCGAGGCAGTTGTTTAGTCTAGTGTTGTTGGATACTAGTTGTTCCAGTCCCAGATTTGTAACAGCATTGTAAAAGGTTGCATGTATGGTTTCAGTTGTACATTCATTTAGGGTCCAGTCAATATGAGGCAGATTGAAATCACCAAGAAAGATAAAAGGGTATGGGCAGGATGCTGCCCATATTAGTAGTGTATTTAGCTTGCTTACATGTTCGATGTCATAATCAGGTGCTCTGTAACATAGTAAGAATCGAATTGTGATATTTAAGGATAGTTCACAGATAATGGTCTCAGGAAGAGCAAGCTCCTGGGTAACTTGGATATTTTTTAGATGTAAGGACTTTTTGTAGAAGATAGCAACACCACCTCCTCTACGAATTTCATGATCTGATTGGTAAACATGATAGTCTCTTACTGTGGTAATGGAATCGGGGAGAGATGCATTGAGCCATGTTTCACAGACAAATATAATGTCGAATTTAGCCATATTTAGTAGGAGGAAAAATTCAGGTATTTTATTTACAAGGCTTCTTGCATTGAGTAGCTTGCATTTAAGGCCAGCAGTAGTTGGAATTGAAGTAGTTAGGGGCGTGCGTGCCTAGTGTTAGGGGCGTGCGTGCCTAGTTTGGAATTATATGCAACATATTACCCCTCCCAATGGTCAATAATAGTAGCAATTACTGGGATGTTAACCAGAGACGTAGCAGATTGAGTGGCAGAGCTGCATAGTGCCCATGCTAGAGAACTGATTGATGTAGGATTACTCTTGGATTGGCTTCGTAACCAATTTGAGGATAAGTCTAGAGTACACCAGACTGAGCAAGCAATAATGGCCTTAAAACAGAATGGAAGACCAGCTGTTGAATACGTCAGGGAGTTCAGATGATTGGCTGGGAAATTGAGGACTTGGCCAGAATGTCTATTGATTAGGGAATTCAGGGCTGGTTTAGATCAAGGATTATGACAGGCTTGTTTCTACAGGGGTGTGCCCCAACGAATAACAGACTGGTATAAAACTGTTGTCGAATTAGACGTGGGCTTGAAGGAATTTAGAGAGAAATCTGAAGTTCCATGAAAAACTGGTTTGGTTGGGACTAATGTGGGAATAGGAAGGAGTGTGTAAGGAATTGTGGCCAACAATACCAGGGGTTGTTTAAATCTTAGGTGTTTTCATTGTAATATAGTGGGATGTAGGGTGACATATCCTATGATGGATACAAGATGTATGAAGCAAACAGCGAGGGGTCCTTCTGGAACTGTTTCACAAATGAGATATAGTGGCAGGGGAGTTAGTAGTCGTGAAAAATCACAGGGTGTCACACAAAAAGAACCATCAATAGCTCTGGCCACATGAAAGATGAAGCAATACAGTGAGCAGTGTCAGCCGAGAGTTGCGTCGGGACTGTATGACAGTGGTGACAGCAGCCAAGAAGACACCATGGTAAGCTCTCCTGTTAGGCCATTTATAATACCTATAGCGTTAGATAATGTAGGACTTAAGAGGCTGATATGGAGCATTGATAGATACTGGATGTACCAGATGTCTGATTAGTCAATGTGTTGTGGATGAACTGCATGTGCCATTAGAATCCCTTCCTAGCCCCATGAAGTTCAAGCAGGTTGATGGGTGATTGTTAGGGGGGGTACTGGCTATGATGATGACCATTCCTATTTGATTAGAAATTGGAGCCCATTGGGAATGATTAAGATTCATTGTAGTATCGGAAATGTGAGAGGGAGTTATTTTAGGTTTAGTATGGTTGGATCGTTGGAAGCCCACCATTTGGTGGGAAGGTGGTTTTAGACGGTTGAGGCCTATTATAAGTCCAGAACTGCCACAGCAAGAACCAGAAGTACAACAACAGAGTTCAAGGTTGGAGCCCATCAGTTTGATAGTTGAACATAGTAGTTCCTCTTTTCCATCAGTATATCAGGATTTGGTGGAAGTATTTAGTGAGATGAAGTGTGAGATTCTACCACGGCACCGCCCAACAGACCACTATCAAACTGATTCCAGGGGCAAAATTGCCAAAATCCCAGATGTATGCAATGACACTGAAGGAAATGACAGAAATGCAGAACTTTCTAGAAAAGAATTTAACCCAGGGATTCATTAAAGCCAGACAATCGCACATAGCTGCCCCTGTACTATTCCAAGAAAAAAAGATGGTGGCCTACATTTGTGTGTTGATTTCAGAGGACTTAACGCGGTCTGTGTCAATAACCTGTACCTGTTACCATTAATCAGTGAGTTGTTGGCTACTTTATCAACTGGACGTTTCTTTACTAAATTAGACTTGCACAAGGCATATTATTGGATGAGAGTAAGACCTGAGGATGAATGTAAGACAACATTCAATTGGCCCCTTGGAAGCTATCAATTTCGAGTAATGCCTTTTGGATTACAAGGGCCCCCCGCGGTGTTCATGCAACTTATTAATGAGAACATTTATACTGTTGGGTGCTGGTATATTTGAATAATATACTTATTTACATAAAAACTATGGAAGAACATGTCCAATTGGTGAGGAGTGTATTAACTAAATTATTAAATGCCAAATTATATATAAAATTATATAAGTATGAGTTCCATTGAACAAAACTGGACTACCTGGGATACCGAATCTCTAATGCAGGATTGGAGATGGATCCAATGAAGGTAAAAGCTGTAATGGAATGGAAAATCCCCCAAACAAGAAAACAGGTACAAAGTTTTTTGGGCTTTGCAAATTTTTATTAACAATTTATACCTAAATTTGCCCACATTGCATTGCCATTAACTGAGTTGCTAAAAAAAAAAGAGAGACAAATAGAAAAACCAAAGCCAACCCGACCAGTTAAATGGTCTGAGCAATGTCAAGAAGTCTGTGAAACATTGAAATCATTATTTTCTCAAGCACCCATTTTACGACATCCTGATCCAACAAAGAAGTACATCGTGCAGGCGGATGCGAGTGATGTGGCCATAGGGGCTGTCCTGTTACAAGAGAATGAACCCAGAGCACTACAGCCATGCGCATATACATCATGGAAGTTTACTACTACAGAGAGAGGCTGGGCAATATGGGAGAAAGCGGCCTTTGCTGTAAAATGGGTACTAAGTACTCAGAGACATTTCCTGGAAGGGACACAGGAGGTTTTTGAAGTGTCAACAGTTGTCTTAATATCAATCAACATGAGATATTATTATTCAACCCCTAATTGTTGATAACTCATCCAAAAATGTTGGTCAAGTGACTCATTTAAAGGAAACAACTCATGACACCATATGAAATGATACTGCACAGGATGATTGGCTTAAAAAAATTCCCATTTGTGTTCATTTAAAGATGGGATAGCTTGGAGAGGAAATAAAGTGTATGTACCAGCCAAGTGTAGGGATGAAATACCTACAAATTGTCATGATGTAAAACAGGCAAGACATTTTGGATTTTTAAAAACATTACATCTAGTTTTGGTGGACCTAAATGAGGGTTGATATTGAACACTATGTAAAGAGATGCCACGTATGCACAACATCTAAACCTAGAGTAGGCAAACCAATGGGACTATTGCAAACAGTATCAGAGCCAACATGTCCATAGCAAGATATAGCCATGGATTTTATTGATGAATTGCCAAACTGCAAGGGATACAATGTAATATGGACCATAGTTGACTTATTTTCAAAACAGGTGCACTTTGTCCCCTGTAAAGGCCTACCATCAGCAGGACGATTGGCAGACGTTTGTGACACAAGTATATAGATTACATGGGGCACCCAGAAGAAGAATATCCGACAGGGGGGTGCAGTTCATGGCACAATTTTGGAAGGTGGTTCCTTGTTTTGCTGGGTTCTTCTCAGGGACTCAGCTCAGCAATACCACCCAAGCATAAACGGAGCCACAGAAAGAGCGAATGCCATGGTCGAACGATATTTAAGATTGTATATCTCACATCAACAAAGAGACTGGGTAGATTTATTACCATTCGCTGATTACCATTCGCTACAATAACACACTGCATAGCAGTACTGGGTACAGTCCTTTCTATATAGTACATGGTATGGAATTTAGCCCAATTCCAGAGTTCACCTGTCAAAAAGAAGACCCACCTGGTGTTAAAGAATGGTCAGAAAAAATACAAGTTTGTTGGAGTAATGTACAAAAAGCCTTAGAAAAAGCTTCCAGAGAATATAAAATTCAAACAAACAAAAAATGACAGGATACTAAATCCTTCCAGGTGGGAGATAAAGTGTATCTTTCTACCAAATATATCAAATTAAAACTGAGCAACCGGAAACTGGGTCCAAAATATTTAGGCCCTTTAGATATAATAAGAGTAATCAACCCTGTGAGAGTTAAACTCCAATTGCCGTCATGGTTAGGGCAGATTCATCCTGTTTTTCATACAAATTTACTAAAAACAAGTGTCAATAGAAATGACGAGATACCTATGAAACCAGTACATGGAGAACCAGAACAATTCAAAATAGATAAAATACTAGATTCTAGAATATGAAGACATACTATTCAATACCTAGTGTGATGGAAAGGGTATCCCAAATCAGAGGCATCTTGGGTGAATGAGTCAGATCTGTGTGCAGATAGACTGAGGCAAAGATTCCACAACCTTCATCCCGGTAAGCCAGGGCCTGTTGTATAACCCCTATTCACCATTATCCCTTTGTCTAATGTGTTCTTGTATTCTAGGCAGAATCTTGGTAGAGGGGGCCACATGTCACAACTCCAATGACAAATGGACTGTAGCCGAGACAACCTAGATGCGATATGACCATAGTCACTTACTTACCTTACATTGACTGTGTTACCACGTTGGCATTACGATGAGAATTCCTCAAAAGACTGACATCAACTTCCTGGCAAGGAGTGGTGCAATAATGATGATTCATGGTGGACATCAAGAGGGTGGTGGTGTAATAATGGTGCAGGGTGAATGGGGAATGGGGTGGATTGTCACGGGGGTGTATTGAATCACTGTTCACCCCCTCAATATCGGATGAACAGCTGACAGATAGAAGAACAGGTGGGACCAATAATGGTGGATTTATATAATGAGATATTATTATCTGCTAAAATGCCAGACACTTGGAGAGAATCATTAATTTCACTAATCCCAAAGAGGAACTCAGATGCCAGAAAGATACAAAACTATAGACCAATTTCTTTGCTGAATGTAGATTATAAAATATTTACTACCATTATTGCTACTAGATTAAAGAAAATTCTGAATGATTACATCCAGACCAAGATGGATTTCTCCCAAATAGACAAATTAGGAACAATTTAAGAATAATAATGGATAGTCTGGAATATTATGAAGCCCCCGGAGAAACAGGTAGCTCTTGTTTTCTTGGATGCTCAAAATGCTTTTGACAACTTTAATTGGTAATTTATGATTCAGCAAATTTATGACATGAATTTTGGCACCAAATTTGAGAATATTATAACAGCAATTTATTCAGCACAAAAAGCAAATCTCATAATAAATGGAGAAAATACCCAAACTTTAAATATAGAGAAAGGAGTCCAAAAAGGTTGTCTGCTGTCCCCTCTGCTCTTCATATTATCATTAGAAATACTATTAGAACGAATGAGGCAAAATCCTGAAACAAAAGGATTGAAAACTAGAAATGAATATAAGCTGCAAGTATTTGCAGATGATATGGCTTTTATTATTGAAAACCCAATAGAAAAAGGACAAATATTTATTAAGGGATTAGAAAGATATGGAGTGGTGGCAGGATTGAAAATTAATAGACAGAAAACAAAACTTTTAGCAAAAATTTAACAGATCTACGAACAATAGAATTAGAAAGAGTACTTGGACTTCAAACAGCAAGAAAAATTAAATACCTGGGAATATGGCTGACAGCACACTGTAAGGCAATAAAGGAGAATAATTATAATAAGCTATTACAACAAACAAAAAAAGACTTAGAATTATGGATGAAAATGCAACTGTCATTACTAGGAAGAATAGCAGCCATAAAAATGTCTATATTACCCTCCCAAAAATTATCTATTCCAAACCATTCCAGTTAAATTAGAAAAGACCTTTTTTGATAATCTTAATAAAATGACAGCAAAATTTATTTGGCAGGGTAAAAAACCCAGAATAAAAATGAAACTACTGCAAGATATGAAGAGCAGAGGACGCTTTGGATTGCCAAATTGGGAATTATATTATACTGCAGCAACATTAGTTTTGCTAAAAGATTGGATTAATTTAAAGAATAAAAGAATATTAGCTATAAAAGGTCACGATCTTCAGAGAGGATGGCATGCTTTTCTTTGGGACACAGGACCAACCGAACAAAAATATTTCCACAGACATCTGATTAGAGATTCATTGATATACAACTGGATCAAAGTTAAAAAAGAAACACTATATAAAATTCCCAATCTGGCTATCTACAATGGAAGCAATGATCCACCCAAATAATTTAGACCTGAACAAAATGTTAAAGTATAAAGACTTATGGAATACACAGGAAAACTTAAAAAACAATACAGGAGCTCCAAGAACAAGGGCTACGAGTAGGCTGGTGGGCTTATCTCCAAATACAAAGCTGATATAAAAAGGACTTAAAGGAGTACAGAATATACTTGAAACTTCAACAATCAGACAAAATCTTATTAGGCCCAGATAAAAAAAATATTATCAAAATTTACAAGTATCTCCTAGAAGTAGAAGTAGTGAAAGGATGTATGATCGCATGGTGTCAAAATATTGATCATAACATAAAGTTATTAGACTGGGAGACCGTATGGAATAGAAACCACAAATTAACAAAATCAGCAGCATACAAAGAAAACGCATATAAAATGTTCTATAGGTGTACTTACCCACTTTGAAATTAGCGAAAATGTACCCTAAAATGAGTCCTATATGTTGGAAATGTAAAAAAAAGAGGGAACATATTATATGTGGTGGTCTTGCCCAGGGGCTCGAAAATATTGGCTCAAAATCCAAAATTGGCTATAGGAAATCACCAATGAACAATTAGACCCAGAACCAGAACTCTTCCTATTGGGGATCTTAAAAAAAAACACGTGAAGAGCACAAAATACTTATTATTACACATATTGACTGCTGCCAGGACCGCCTTTGCCCAATGTTGGAAACAGCCATATACATCCGTAGAGGAATTGGTTCTACAAAAAGTTATGAATTATGCTGAAATGGATAAATTAACACTGAATTTAAAAGATAAGGAAGCTTCAATATTTTATAAGGTATGGGAACCATGGTATAGCTTGATAGATCGGAGACAGATTAAGGATAGGTAATTATTAAATATAGAATATAGTTAGAATAAGAATATAATTATGCACAAATTAATACCTGTAAATATTGCACAAATGATTGTTGTATGATAAGCACCACAAAGAGTTATTGAGTAATATATTTTTTATCTTTTTAATGTAATAAAAATTCAATAAAGTTTGCTTAAAAAAAAGAAATAGGGAAACAAAATAAAGAAGATACGTTAAAAGAGATAAGTAAATATTATGACTAGTATGTTGAATATTATTAAGTTAATATTGTAGAATTAATATGTGGAATATTATGTTAAAGACTGCAGAATTAATATTAATTTAACAAAGGTTGTTAAACAAACATTTGTTTTTATTAAATTTAGATAAAGACTGTCTCAGATGGGTGACACAGAAGCCCATAAATGTATAAATGAATATAAATGAAATATAATTCTTTTTATGAATATAAAGAAAAGGAAAACAAGCCTTTTCCAATGTGGTGCTTTCCAGATGGGTTAGGGTGACAATCCCCAAATTCTTAGAAAAGATGGGATTTTAAGCCAGTAGTGAGCAGGGTTATGGCCCAAATGAGCAAGCCAACTCTACTGTTGGTGATGCATTTACATATCTCCCTCATGTGCTTCTCCAGCAATACACCTAGCCCAGCAGGAGCCATAACTCTTAATAAGAATAGTCCTCAATTTATAAACATTTATTTAGTGACTGTTTGAAGTTACAAGTATATTTTAAAAAGTGATTTACAACCAGTACTCATACTTATAACTACTGCAGCATCCTCTTGGTCCCATGATCAACTGGCATATATTTACAACAGTTGTACAGTAGCATTTGATATGATAAACAGAGAAGTACAACAGTTGTGGTGTCCCAGGGTGATTGATCCCAATCTGTTACCATCCAATGGGCTTCTGATTTAAATTCAATGGGGGAATTCACTTCATGATCATGTGATTTGTTTAACAACCATGGCAGAAATTGGGCATGATTCACTTAACAATGCCTTGTTTAGTATTAGAAATTCTAGTGCCAATTGTAGCCACAAGTTGAGGAGTACTTGTACTTTGACAACTGTTGTTTCTTCTTTCAAGCAAATATTACAATAGCCTTGTTTTCCTTTCTTCAATTTCACAAAGAGGTGCGACATTCAAAGTTGAGTTTTTTCAGCCGTTAGATTTTTCCTGAGTTTTAATTCTTCTGTTACTAGTTTTCCAGAAGCCCATCATTTCCCATCTCTGAACCCAAGATATCTGACTTGAGATCCATTCTGCTATGTATATCCTCACCTAACTGTTTCTTACAGTTGGGATCTATCTAGATGTTCTTTGGTGACCATAGTAACAGCAGTAAAAACCTGCCCACTCCTGCTCATATTACCTCCTGCCAACAGTTTTACCTTCTGGAAGGAGATATTTTGGATTAATTAATAAGGAGGTATAATGGAAGAAAGATAGTTGTACTGTGATTTGTGTCATAATACATGGCTGTGAAGTACATGAATATGAGAATTTCTATGGAAATGGCAGAGATAATCTATTTGTATGAATAAGTGTTTCCACCTCCTTCACTTATCTTCATGTTATTATTGTAAGATCTTTGTCAATCTGGTACAAATCCAACATTAAAGCATAGCAATTTCTCAATAATTTCTATTTGCTTTATTTCAGAGAATAACAATGGCAAGTAAGAAGAAAGAAATTCAGCTACAGGTATCTTGTTATTCTGTTAGTTCAGTTACCAAACTGTTCTTTAGATAAGCAAATAAACTGAGGAAATAATGTTCTCTGTATGTTTTTACTAAAGGCTGTAATACTCAATCAAACACAATGGGATGAGATGCTGCTAAATAAAGGTCTAACAGGTACTTTTTATCTGTCTCTGTATTTCTTACATATTGTTTACATGGCACATGTTTACATGGCACATATTGGCACATGTGTGTTTCATTTTGTGTACCAAATGCAGGCCATTTGCAAGTACATGCTTGTTATAAACTTGGAATGGAACCTCCCCCACCATCACCACTACCACTTTTGGTAATTTAAAATTAGCCAAAGCCATCCCTGCACTCCCAGCCATTTAAATGCTAAAGAGAAATTTCTGCCCAACTCAAAGAGAATTTTTCTAAACTTAATTATCAACAGATCTAGAACAAGAAAAGAAAGGGATACAGTCCCCCCCCCTCATTATTACAATCTCCTGGAGTTGGTTATTTTAATTTTAAACAGATTATATACCAATATATATTTAAGAAAGCTCACATGTACTTCATATGTCAAGTATCTACAGTGCACATAGAATAAAAAAGGTAGCATAGACAGGACAAAATAAAACAAAATACAATTCCTGAACTCACAAGGGACCTGAAAATTTAATATATTTACGTGCTTTTTAAACGAGTATTTAAATCGAAATTCCCTGTCAACAAATGGCCTTACTATGCTCCTAATTAACTCTCTGCAACTTTGTCCATTTTCAATTTTCCCTCCCTTTAATACTGATTGACTTCTCCTTTTGGAATTAAATTAAGAAACTCTGGCATAATGTGTAATTTTTCAAATCAATGTGATGCTGGAGAAAGCAATTGTTGCAGATTTCATCATTTATTTTCACTAGTGAGCTGTTTTGACAACTAGGGAAATGATGAGAAACAGGTGAGAGGAAGGGTCTTCACACACCTTGCTTGATTTTGCCT
The DNA here is from genome assembly GCF_049901715.1 of Pseudonaja textilis. NCBI lineage: Eukaryota > Metazoa > Chordata > Lepidosauria > Squamata > Elapidae > Pseudonaja > Pseudonaja textilis. The sequence continues at coordinate 67,085,819 of NC_142008.1, forward strand.
GGCCTGTTTTTACAGTAGTTATATGCACCTCTTACTTAACAAATGAGAAAATCTTGTTCCAGTCTCTCTTATTCTTAGGCTTCCCTCTTTTCAAGTCCTAGATTAGATAGAAATTATTTCTTAATATATCTTAAGAAATATTTTAATTCAAACAGAATGAATTCTTCCGGCATTCATTGACAATGGGGCTAAATCCATGCTGTGCATCCAGGACAATATTATGAGCATTTGATTTGTTTTACAATCTTGGTATCCTCTCCATGTTCTATATATGCTCAAAAACCCACCTTCTAAGAAAGGCTTCTGCTGATTTCAAATCACCAAACCCATCACTACAGCCCCAACCCCTTCATTGTCAAAGAGAAATTTCTGCCTGACACAAAGGAGAACTAGAACAAGAAGAGAGAACATAAGGTCTCCCCACCATCATTATTACAATCTCCTGGAGTTGATTAATTTTAAACAGATTAGATACAAATATATATTTAACCTCTAATCTGAGCATTAAACCTCTTATGCAGCTGCCAGTGCCTAATCTAGTTTAGACCTGACAGTGTTGATTAATTGCATAAGACAAAATGTCAAGATCCTAGTGAGTACTTGATAGAATTCTGTGAGATTCTCTGATAGTGCTTGACAACTTGATAACTTTGAGATATGTGGACTTCAACCACAGAATTCACCAACAAACATGCTGGCTGGGAATTCTAGGAGTTAAAAATCTACAAATCTTAAAGTTGCCAAAGTTGAAAAATACTATTCTAGAGCAACCTCAAGATGTATCAAATCTGTTAATCTTTTTTTCATTTCTTATCTTGGAGAAAATAATCAAGTGATATGATTGTAGGAAATTCTGGGAGTTGAAGACTACACATCATAAGTTGTGAAGACTGAAAAACACCAACCTAAAGACAAAAATAAGATAAAATTTAAATCAATTAACCTCAGCCAATCTTCTCTCACTTGAATTTTGTCTTTTGATTGGGACTTCTGAGTATTTTTTCTTTTTTCCTTGTTTAATTTCCAGGTTCTGCAGACTAAAAAAGTTATAAAGACCATGCTCTAGATATATTGGATTATTTAGTCCAACATATCCTGAGATATCCATTTTTAAAAGAAGATATTCTGGACATAATAAAGCAGGAAAAGTTTTAATCTCCACTAAAATATGCATTGCCTTATGTTAAGGAGGAAATGTGCAATAAACAGTTGCATTTATTAGAAGATCATTATTAAGCCTAAAGCACTTGCTGATCCTTGGTGTAGGGCTTTGAAGAATTGCAAATGGATCCTTTCTGTCCATTATTGATGTATGATTTTTGTTTTCTGGAAATCTTAATGCATTATTTTAATTTGAGATCATATCCATATTTTGTGTATAAGTAAGGGTTCCAGCAAATATATCTGTATTATTAATTTTAAAAAATAGGGATTTATATTGTGTCTCTCTTTTATCAGTGGTAGATATTTATCAGGCATGGTGCGGACCTTGCAAAGCTGTAGTAAACTTGTTCAGGAGGCTAAAAAATGAATATGGTGAAGATAATCTTCTACATTTTGCTGTGGTAAGAATCTGGTTAACCAGCTAGCTTTTTTGAAACTAGCACCCTCCCTAAAAATTGGATTTCACTTCCCATACCTCTAAGCAAGTGCATCCAAGAGCCAATACATCAAAGATGACTAGTTTGTGGGAAGCTACTAAGTACTTTCTCATGCTAAATATTTTAGAGAAGCACAGTTTGTGATATTAATACCTCAACTGACCAATGTAGTCTCATTTTGACAGAGAGATTATTGAAAATATTGTCATTAAAAATCCCATAACAAGATGAAATTGGGAAAAGAAATTTAGATGTCATCATGATGATCGAGTGACAAAGATATCGATTAAACATCCAAATTTAATAAATTTAGTCCATCTATTGAGTAACACTAAAAGCTATTCTTTATGATTTGGACAAACAAGAAATAGACTAAAACATGGCTTCTTATTGATATATAGATTTTGAAACTTGAGAAAGCTGAAAGAGTGAGATGTACAGAAGAAAGTGAATGGTTTTAAAGAAAGAAATATTAGGGGTTAGCCTAGATTTACAAGGATTTCAATGGATGTATCATAATCATACATATATTATCCAATCTATAATGATTTAAAGCATTTAGAAATACGTGGAATTCTGATTTACCCATAATTAAGTTGTTTTACTATGATTAGGATAGCAAAATTAAATAGCAAAAGAGCAGATTGCTTATTCTTGGGTAGTTCAACTATACCCATTTCTTTAGCTTTGTATTTTTAGTGGCAATTACAATGGGATTAATTTTCATTGGGATCTGCAATAGAAATAAGAAAAAGAAGCAGCAGACTAAACCAAAACTCAGTATATAGGACTAACAAATATTGACTGCAAAAAATTAAGGTAATCGATAGATAGTTCAAATAATGATTTTATATATCTTTACTTCCATCTACTGGGCTAGATATTGCAGCCCAAGTTCTAGTAAAGCTATAATAAACCACAATAGAAAATCATATGGTAATTGTTACTGTGCAATCTGATTTAGGAGAAAAATATAGCAGATATATTTGTGTGTTATTCATTTAAGGCAGAGGCTGATAGTGTGATGACCCTGCTCCCGTTTAAAGATAAATGTGAACCTGCTTTTGTCTTCTGTCTGGTAAGTGCACCATGATGGGGATTGGAAAAGAGCTTTGCATAGGGTTAAATGTGCGTAATAACACAAGTTTTTTGGAGTCATGATGAAATATACCAAAGGAGGACAATAATTCAAAATGGCTGGAATCTTCTGAATCACGTATTTCTAAAACTCTATATGAGAATATTTGTGCATACAAATCCTTTTCTATTGTTATACCCAGTGGTTTCACAATTCTTATAAACCATGTCATCCCAGCCCTTATTCCATTGCCTTTGGCATAATAATTCCAATAAGAAAAAGATTTCAGAGAAAAAAAATCCTGAAATAATCAACAAAGAATAATTTCATGTATAATTCAGGGTGGTAGATATCATCTTTAGAATAGAATAGAATAGAATAGAATAGAATAGAATAGAATAGAATAGAAATACCTTTATTGTCATTTCATTCTACAAACACAATGAAATTTGAAAGCTACTCCAGCAGTGTCCCAAACACCACATCACAATCACACTACAGAGTATTTAAAAATTAAAATAATTAAAATAATAATTAAAAACCTAGTCTAAAACCTATCTAAAACATATAGTAAGTTAGATAGTTTAAAAATGCCACTATGTACATAGGGCTAAATCACATATACATTGTTTGATTCAAGACAATTATTGCCTTGGAAAAGAAACTGTTTCTCAGTCTATTAGTCCTCATTTTAAGACACCTATAATGCCTCCCTGATGGTAACAGTTCAAAATATGAATGTCCAGGATGAGAATGGTCTCTGGAGATTTTTAGTGCTCTAGAGAAGAGTCTGGTCTTCGCAATCTCTTCCAAAAAAGAAAGAGAGCAACCAATGATTTTTTTGTGCTGTGTTTATAACTCTCTGGAGCATCATCTTATCCACTGCAGAGCATCCAGCATACCACACCGTTACACAGTATGCCAAAATGCTCTCGAGGTAGAACAGCAAAAAGTAACCAGCAACTTCTCACCCAAACCACTCTTTTTCAGCAGCTTCAGAAAGTGCAGGCACTTCTTTGTGGTGGCCATTTCTGACCACCGCTACAACCACCTTCGGGAAAGGGAGTAATGGCCAGTTGAGGAGGAGAGATGCGGCTCTCCTCAACCCTGCAGGCAGTCTCCCCCTTCTTCACCACCTCTACGGGTGGCTTAGCCCTGAAACCAGCTGGCTCAAGGCGCTCCAGCAGCGAGCATGGATTGAAGCCTCGCAGAGATGAGGTTTCGGTCTGTCACCGAAGAAGCTCGACCGGAAAAGAATGTGCAGGAGGAAGATAAGAAGGGAAAGTTTTGGTTGACCAGGTCAAACAGCAAAAGTAACAAATAAGGTACCCTGGAATTTAAAGTTAATAACATTGTTCCCAAAGAAGATTTTGAAGCTGCGAAGAAGAGAAAGAAGGGAAAGGATTAGGCTTTTTTTTTCTTCCCTTCCTTATACTGACAGCTAAGAGACTTAAGCAAGAAATTGAAAAAAATCCACTTTGACATTAATAAGCATCTAAGCTGAAAATAAAAATCAAAGGGATAATAAAGATTTCTGGATATTTAAAAGTTTTTAAAAGCAGGAAAGGAGAAAAAAAAAAGAATAAAAGGGCAGGATCTAGAAAAATGGAGGAGACTGCCTGGAACTAAGGAATGGAACTGTAACTAAAAGGAACTTACAGTGAAATTTCAACAAGATTCCTCAAAGATACATTTTAATTGAAACTTGGTAACAAAATAATAGAACCCCAGGAAGAGAAAGTGGAAAGAAGAAGCAGAAAGAAACAGCCCTGGATTATTTGGATTACTTGGTAATTTTTAGTTTTTGCATCTGGATGACTAAAATTAATCGGGTGGTTGTTTAAAAGTCTTTAAAACGGTATCACTCTTAGAAGAACTGAAAATGGAACTAAAAATGGAAAGAAGATGCACAAGAAGGGAGAGGTTCTTTTAGCTTCGTATTTCAATTCTTAGAAATGGAGATCTGGAACTATGAGAAACAACAAGAAACGCTTGCAGAACAAGAAGATTGGGACAAAGAAGAAGCCATCTTTAATGATCAAATAATTTTAAGTGGGGGGAAAAAAGAAAAGGGGGGAAAGAGAGTGAAAGGTTTAAGACTAGAAAAAACAACCAAAAAGAAGAAGAATAATTTGAAAGATAAGTATAATATTAGAAAGCAACAGAAGAGGGGATTACAGATGATAGAGTTAGAAGTAGAGAGACGAGGGGGTAAAAAGAGGGAGAAGAAGAGGGGGAAGAAGGCAAGGAAAAGAAGTTGTAAAAGACAGAAACAAGAAATGGAGAAACGGGGAAAAGATATAAGAATTGTAACCATAAGCTTGTTTAGAGATAATGGGTGAAAAATTAATTGCAAAAGGGATTCTGCAAAGGTACATAAGATAGCATTGTTGTATTATAAACAGAAATAATTTTAGAAAATATGATTAAAATGATGGATAAAATATTTACTGTAATGTAGTTGAATGTTTGGTAATAAATAAATGAATTAAAATGATTGAGAGAATTAAATGGGAACATTTTTAATTATTAGTAATGATTTATAAAAATATAAGTGAGAAATATGGGGAAAAAAGAATTAACTATGGAAAGTTTATAAGTGTTCCCAAGGAAATATGATATTTAATTGAAAAGAAATGTTAAAGATGTTAAGATTTTAATGAATATTAATGATAGAATTGAATCGGAATGGAATGTGTGCTTTATTTACACACCCACACACCCACACCCACACACCCACACATATATATATATAATTTTTTCTTTTTAAGAATATAGTCTCTATTTTAAGAATGTACCAAGCAGAATTCGATTGGAAGTTATGTATTATATTGAATGCTATAATCTTAAAGGTATACATTGAAGCTTAAATAAGAGTTTGAATGGATAAAATTAAAAGATATAAAGGTGTCATACTCCAATTGGTAACTACAGGGAAAAATTTGTTTAATAAGAAAAGGTAATATGAAATTGAAACAGGACAGACAAAAGTATAAATATAATGATTTGATTGAGATGAGATAATTAAAATAAAGTTGAGAAAATTAAAAGAGAGGAAAAATTATGTAGAAAATATAAAACGGTAATAAGATATGGAATAGAATATAAAAATGAGCATGAAATTGAGTTTGGTGCCTGTATGAAGAAGTGATAACCTGGGACCATGCTATTTTCAAAAAAGATGTTTTATTTGTATTTTGTTTTTGTGAAAACCCAAATAAAACTTTCAAAAAAAAAGAAAAGAAAGTGCAGGCGCTGTTGGGCCTTCTTTGCAGTGGCTATAGTGTGGACTGACCAAGTAAGGTTGTCAGAAATGTGAGTTCCTAGAAATTTAAAATGGTGAACTCTTTCCACACAATCTCCATGGCCTTGATATATAGTGGGAGGGGCTCTGCTTTGCATCTTCTGAAGTCTAAAATCAATTCTTTGGTCATTTTGATGTTCAGGGCAAGGTTATGACTCTTGCACCACAAGACCAGTCTGAGAACCTCTGACCTATAGGCTGTCTCGTCTTCTCCTGATATGAGTCCCACCAACATGGTGTTGTCTGCAAATTTTATTATAAGGTGCTTTTATCATCTTCATGGCTTGGGATGAGTTTTTTTTAAAAAGTTTTATTGGATTTTTATTTTTGAATATACATCAATATCAATACATGAACAGTGTGGCCTCTGGGTATAATTTATTTTAATACAAGTAGCAATAATAATATTAATAATATTTGTTACAGTAATCAAACTTATGTAATTCAAGCATTAATATATATGTTTGCTTTAAAGTAGCTATTCAATATTTCAACATTCCATTTTAATGTCAATGGTAATATTATTTAAGCATACATAGTAATACCATATTTCAACCTCTAATCTATCCATCTAGTTATTGCTTATATTCTATTATATAAAAATTATATATGCTAATATTTCCCCTATTTCTTATTTCTACTTCTGTTCTAGCTTCTAGTCAGGCCACCATAATCCTAGTGTTAATACACATGTTTATATTAAGACATAGTCCTTCATTATTTGGTTGTTCAAAGTCACAATACTACCAGTCATTCTATTATTTAAACATATCTAATAATACCATCTTTAAACCTCCAATCATTCCATCTAACTATTGCTTTATACAAAGGTGTGTATTCTTATTTCTACCTCTATTCTGTCTTAACCAGGCCATCATTATATTAGAAAAACAAAAAAAAAATTCCTTCCTATCCATCATCTCTTGTCCGTTTTAACACTTCAATTCTTATTCATTTTTTTAAGCTTGCCTCCCATACTCCTCTCTTGTATCTTTGTCTCTATCAATATCTGTGTCTTCACCATTCAGTCTGAACATTTTTCCCATCTCTATCTTCCTAAGCTGCCAGGTCTTCAGAGTGTCTACACAGGCCACTATCTCCCTTTCAAAAGTAGCTTCCAGCTTATCCAATTCCATTTTAAAATTTCTTAAAATACTTTTTCCTTGGTTTATTTCATCAGTCATTATTATCTTTATCACCTTCTCCTTCTCATCTCTTTGCTTTATTTGTTGATTTGTCTGTTCTATCTTTTCCCCCATTTTTCCTGTTATCTCCTCTTTTTCCTGGACTCTTTGATCTTCATTCATGTTATGTATTTTATATAGTTGTCAGTTATTCTCATTCTCACCCTCTGCTGGAGGGGGAAAATACTCTTTCCTGATGTTTCCTCATTGATGGACTGGAGATTGCGATCATCCACAGCTTTGATCCCTGCTCTCCTGTTGGAGGGCACCGATCATTTCATTTAGGGCCAGAACCACCCTGTAGGAGTGGTGAAGAAGGGGGAGACTGCCAGCTGGGTCAAGGGGAGCAGCATTTCCCCTCCCTGGCTAGGCATTCCACTCCCCTCTGAAGACAGCTGTAGTGGTGGTCAAATATGGCCACCCTGAAGAGGAAGAACTAACCTGGACAAGATTGTGCAGGAGCAGTGAAGAAGAGGACAGCCTGAAAACCGGGCTAATTAGGAGCAACATTTAAATACAAGGTATCCCAGAATTAAAATTTTAAGGAATTTTTAAGAGAGATAATTAAAGTGGCGGCCAGAGAAAGTGACGAAAAGGAGGAAAGTGACCTTGAAAGGAGGAACCTACAAGAAGGTATCTGCTTAAATTGGATCTTGACACTAAACAGGCATAATTAAAGCTGAACTTGAATGTGTCAAAGAAAAAAAATAAAAAACAGTAATTGATATTTGGATTTATTGGAACTTTGAATTTTAAAAGCCCTAAATAGAGAGCAAAAGTGAGGGTGGGGGAGAGTGGAATTTAGACATATCTAGTGGTGAAAAAATTATTCGTGACTTTGTATATCCTGGCTCTTCTAAAAGTTGAATTTGATACAAAATATATTTTATCAAGCTCCATTTTAAATAGTATTTTATCAAATTTCATTTTGAATTGCTTTTATTAAATTTTAGTAACAAATTGTTGCTGGAACTTTGCACTTTGATATGGCCCAAGGGCTAATCAATAAAGACTTATTGTATATTGATATAAAATAAGTGAAATTTTGATATGATAAAATAGAGACCCTGGAAAATGAAAGTGGAATATTGAACATTAAAACAAAGAACACACACACACACACACCAGAAGTGTTTAAAAATGGCAGATCTTTTTTTGGAATTAAAAATGGAACTAAGAAATATGAAAGAAATGCTACAAGAAATAGGCAAGTCGTTTGGTTTTGCCTTACAATTTTTAGAAATGGTGATTTTAGAATATGAAGAACAACAAGGAGTGCCAGAGGAGGAGGAGCTGACTAAAGAAGAGGCTATCAGTTGGAGCAATGAATATTAAAGCAAAGGAGGAGAAGAATGGAAATCAAAAACTGGAGATTTGAGGAGGCAACCCAACAGGGGAATATTTTAAAAACCAAACAAAGTAAAAGGAAACAGCAGAAAAGGGAATTACAGAAGGAAGCTTTAAAGAGGGAGCGGGATAAAAACTGGAGTAAGAAAAATGAAGGGAAAAAGAAGTAAAAAGAAACGGAACCAAGAAATATAGAAATATGGAAATCGAACAAAAATGAAAAGAAATTGTTTATTCAAAAGACATAGAGACAATGGTTAATTAAGAATTAAGAAAAGGGATTCTGCATGGTGATGAGGTGTATAATAAATGTATTAGTAGTAACGAATTACTTAGATAGTAGGAAAATATAGATTAAAATGAAAGATTGGAACTGATACTTTTTTGTTGTTGGAATACTTGTTTTTGTTAAACCATATATAGAGATAAATGGAATAAATGTGAAAAAAGAGAAATTATGACAAGTTTAATAACTATGTTTAAGGAACCTATAGAATATAGTTGAAATGAATTATGAGGATTGTTATAATGAGATTAATATCAGTTTCTATGATGAATTGAATAATTAATTTTTCTTTTTGAAATTATAAATGTTTTTGATTTAATTGAAGGAGAAAATGCCTTGCGGAATCTGACTTAAAAGGTATATATGTTATGTAGTTTTTAGGAGATTATTGTTATTAATTTTTAAGGTGATATTTAAAAAGTTAAATTATCACTGGGACTTAAAGGGGAACTAACTAAATGTGTCACACTCTAATTGGTAATAGGGGAAACTTTTTTGGGAAATGTTTGAACTGAGATGGAATTTTTGAAATGACGAAATAAGAATATGCAATGAACATTGGATTTTGGAAGATTTGTACATTGAACTAAAAGTGGGAAGGGAAAGAAGGAAGAAGAATTAAGAGGAAGTAGGAAGAGACTAACGGAAGGCTGAGAAAGACGGATTTTGGACTGAGATTAGTCAGCACACCATACCATTTTCTGATTGGAGTGCTGGAAAGAATCTTCTAGCTGGAAGACTGATTACCAATCTACTCAATTCATTTCTTTTATTAAGTGGTACTATTTAATATTACTATTTTGGCACTATTTTCTTTTTAAGATGAATTCCTTGCTTTTTGATTGTTGATTTTCTGACCTTGAGGCAATCTTTCTCTTACCTTTCCACTCATTATTTTGTCCCCTTCCTTTCTATTGTATTCTCTTAATAGCTTATATAAACTTATTTACTTTTTTTAAAAAAGAGGGGAGTATATTGTCCTTATAGAGTTAAGTGATAACTGATTTGACTGATTTAAGTATTAATAGTAAAGAGTGAAAAATATTGTTGATTTAGACTATTTAGACTACTCAAGATATTTAAGATTAATTCTTTAAAGTGTTAATTGATGTACTATTGTTGACTAATTTTGATGTCTAGGATATAAACTTATTAAATAGATTATTATACTGTAGTAGATACCCACTTATAATATAGGAGAAAAGATCGTTGAGCGAGATATCTAATTGAAATAGGAGAATAGGCTCTTAAATACAGGACCCAAACACTGAATGGTGATCTGGGACAATATATCTAATATTGTGCAACAACAGAAACAAATACTTAGAGAGATGACATCCATGACAACTACGGCCCTAAAAACAGGAAGGAAGGCTACTCCGACCCTATCGACTACGTTGACATCTACCCCAACAACAACTCAAAAAACCATCGAAGAATCCCTAATAGGGGAAAAGCAGTCTAATGTCTCCAACATCAATATACAAACCACCCTATTATCATTGCAGGAAGCTATGTCTAAAATGCAAGAAATGATGATCAAAAATCATAATGAAACTAGAGCAGATATTAGCGAATTGAAAGATGAGATGGGGAAGCTGAAAGCTGAAATGAAAGCAGATATATCGAAGGTGGAGGGAAAGATAGGGTCCCTACAGCAGGCCATGGAGAAAAATGAAGTGAAAATAAAAGATATAGAGAGTAGAACAACACGTATGGAGACCAATTTTGAAAGGATGGATGAGGAATTTAAAAACGCACTTAGAGAAATGGAAGACTCCCTGGTTCATCTCGAAATGGACAAAGCAATGGCATATTTAAGGCTCCAAAATGTGACTGAAGCAAAAAATGAAGAATTAGAACATTTAATGGCAGAAATATTGGCTGAATGGTTAGGAAAAGAAAAAGATGACTTAATTAAAGAGTTTGATGAGGTGTACAGGGTTAGCACAAGCTATGCCAGACGCCATAACTTATATTATTCGGCAGCCATCTTACTATGGTTAAAAGACTGGGTGAATCTACTCAATAAAAGAACTTTAGCACTAGAAGGGCATGACCTTCAGAGAGGGTGGCACGCATTTCTATGGGAAGTGGGGAAAACTAAACAGTCGTATTTTCATAGACACCTTATTAGAGACTCATTACTAATTAATTGGAAAAAAATATGCAAAAAACACTATCTAAAAATTCCGATCTGGCTTTCAACAATGGAGGCAATGGTACATCCTAACAACTTGGATATAGCAAAAATGATTAAATATAAAGATTTATTAGATCCACTAGGAAAATTAAAAACTCGACAGGATTTACAGGAACAGGGATTCAAAATAGACCAGTGGTTATACATACAAATCCATAGCAGATACAAACAAGATATTAAAGAGTTTGGAATCTATAGCAAATTGCAATATTTAGACAAAATCTTATTAGGATCAAATAAAAAGATTCTAAATTTTATAAATACTTACTGGAGGTAGAATTAGAGCAAGAGATAGTGAAAGGGAACATGATAGCGTGGAGTAGGAATATTGGAAGAAGCATTACACTAACAGAATGGGAAAAGATTTGGAATAGAAATATCAAGATTACGAAATCGGCGGCATACAAAGAAAATATATATAAAATGTTATATAGATGGCACTTGCCTCCTTCAAGGCTGGCGAAGATGAACCCCAATATGAGCCCAAAGTGTTGGAAATGTAAAAGCACAGAAGGAACTTTCTTCCACACATGGTGGTCCTGTAAAGCTACTCAAAAATTTTGGCAAAAAATTAGAAAATGGTTGGAGGAGATAACTAAAGAACAAATAGACTATAAACCAGAGTTCTTCCTGTTAGGGATCTCTGACAGATATCTATCCAAAAAGACAAAATATGTACTAATTCATATCTTAACTGCAGCTAGACTAGCGTTTGCTCAATGTTGGAAATCACCTCATACACCTACAGAGCAAATGGTTATTCAGAAAATATGTGAGTGTGCTGAAATGGATAAACTAACTATAGCCTTAAAAAACAAAGAGTCTTCAATATTTTAAAGCAATTGGGATTCTTGGTACAATTGGCTTACTCAGAGACAAATTGTGTAAAAGAAATAGGGTAACTTAAATATAGTGGAAAAGAAGAGTAGATTTGATCTAACGTAGAGAAACAAACCTTACAGACTGTCACAAAAAGATATTGTTTGCTTTTAAATGTACTTTTTTATTCTATTCCCCCTCCCATCCTTTCCCTTTTTCCCTTCATATTCTTTCTCTTCCCTCCCAACCGGTCCCTATCTGGTTTGTTAGGCCGGGTGTTTTCTTTTTTCTCTTTTCTTTATTTTTTTCTATTTTGTGTATGTATTGTTGGTACGTTTTTAAATTGTAAATTCAATAAAATTTATTAAAAAAAAAAAAAGAAATTGCAAACCTGACAGATAAAAGTATAAAACATAATGAATATGAAAATATGAGAATTATTTAAAGTTAAAAGAAATAGGTTAAGAAATGAATTGAAAATCTATAAAATAAACTTGAGGAAAGTATTTGAGAAAATTAATAGGAAATATGTAAAGTAATGATAAGATATGAACCAAAGTCATGTTTGTATGGAAATGTGAAAACCTGGAATCATGCTGTTCACTAAAAAAAGATGTTTTTAAAATGTGGAAAACTGAAATAAAATTTATATGTATGTATGTATGTATGTATGTATGTATGTATGTATGTATGTATGACATTTAGCTTTGTTTGGGTATTTTCCCACGTCATTATAGTTGTGCTTTTAAAGTTGTATATATATACATGCATACATAAAGAGCTTTTAGAAACCACTCTGGCCTCACCTCTATTCTTTGCCCAGGACTTAACAATTCATTATCAGTTGTAGGATATTTTCTATTTTCCCATTTATGCCTTGTAATAGGTTCCTTATCTCTCTGTGATTCTTTGCCATAGTATTCCCAATGCTTTGAAACATCAATGCCATTTCTTTTGAAATTTCACTTATTTCCTCCTGATGGAGCATCTCATCTTATTTTAGTAAGTCCCGCTCTTACTCAATAGTCCAAAAACAATATATTGAAGCATAACGTTGCTCCTCAGAAAGTTCAATAATCATAGTTCTTTACATCTCAGGGTTATTAATCAGTTCCATTTAGGTAGTCCAGGCAACTCTTCAAAAATCAAAAGTCACCTTACTTTACTTAAGAGTCTTCCTTATTCTCACAATAGAGTCCCCAATAATCATAAAGTAGATAGTTATAGAACAGTAAGTATCACCAAAGTCCTCCAGATGAATGTTATTTATTTCTCTTATCAGAAAATTGTAGGGATGTCATGCTCCTGGTGGAGACTGACTCTGAGGGAGAGGAGGAACAGCTGACAGGGAGTGGAAGTGTGGCTCCAGAGGTTGTGAAGGAGGCTGGGGAAAGGCAGAGGCCGGCTGAGCAATCACAGGAGGATCCAGACCCATCCCCTCTCCTTCCTAGGGCACACAGGGAGGAGAGGATAAGGGAGATACATGGTCTACTGGGGAGGAGGGGGCCTTGATCCTCTTCATGGGCTGCAGCTGTGACAACTGGATAAGAGGATGGACATGCATACAGGCAAGTGCTGGAAACAAAGCATGGAATATCTCTAGTTTATTGTTGCTCTCTGAATTTGACGTCCTTCCCAGTGTGTGTTCTGATATCTGTGGACGTCTTCAAGCCCTTATCTTGCCTGGTTTGTGTTGTTTTTTACTTTTTATAATTTAAATGGCATTTCCTCCTTCTTGTAACTGCTTGTGTGGGAGTTTTGTTTATCTTCAGTCAAGGATATTTGGAGCTTGGAAGCAAAGTGAAGAAATAAAAGGGGCTTCACCTGTTTTTTTGTGACTGTGTTTATTTTGTATCCCACCCTGGGTCATCACAAGGGGCATAGTATATTTTCCATTCACCAGTATATGGCACCCTCAGCTTAGGTTTCAGCATTGTTTCAAGTCTGACAGATTGATTAATCCAATTTTAATTCCATTTATGGAAACAAAATTCAAGTAGCTATTCAAGTAGAAAGTTCCAGCATTTTATAATGCCTTTCCAAAACAACACCTACCCAGTTTGAAAGTCCAATTTCCTATGTTTTTAAAAGTTTTTAGCTTTTCTTAGTTCCTTTCCTTTGAGTCTAGGATTTTTCTCTCTATGATTTAACAAGTAGTTCTAAGAATTTGTTTTTTAGGATTTTCTTCTTTGTCTTTTAAAGTTAGGGTCTAAATGGAAAAGGAATCTTCTCACCCAGCCCCAATCACTGTTCATCTACACCGCTCCTGCACATTTCTTTGTTGCCTCAGCTGTCCCAGCTTCATGGCAGCCATGATGGCTGTCTCTTCTCCTCATCATGGATGAGAGAGAAGAAGCCCCGAGTCAAGCGGAAGACTTGCTGCTTTCCACAACCTGCAGGGCGCCACTCTTTTCTTTTCCTCACCACACCTACAGGGGATGAAGGGTTATTTATTTGAGAAGGCAGCACTCAGATAGAGATTGTGCGAAGTACCGACAGACATATATGAATATATACAGGCTTAAATTAGTTGATTAACCTTAAGACTGAAACATAATACATGATGAATATATTTGTTTTTCAGGATGGCAAGATGATAGATATTGTAAGAGGAGCAAATGGACCTCTTCTAAATAGAAAAGTAATAGAACTAATTGAACTAGAAAGAAAAATTGTAGCCGGAGACATGAAAAGACCAGAGGTAACTCTTCTTATTTGGCTGTTTTATTTTACACACACACACACACAGACACACACACACACACACAAATGTTTCTCCTCAAATTTGGGCCCTTTACCAGAAGCCTGCAAATTTAAAGGTTCTGTGCAGTATTTTAGCTATTGCAAACACTGTACTCTTCTGGACACAGAATTATCATGTTGTTCTTGGGTTCTCAGTTTAGGAATCACAGCCTCAAGTGCTCCTACTGTAACTGGGACCATTTTATACTCTACTGGGAGTATCAATTATATGCCAAACTAGAGAAATGCCAATTTTATCAATTGACCACCGACTTCCTAGGACATGTCATTTCTACTGAGGGCATTGCTATGGAGCTGAGAAAGGTTGAGTTCCTGCATAATTAGCAATTCCCATGTCAAGTCAAGGATGTCCAGTGACTCCTTGGATTTGCCAACTGCTATATGACTTTTATCTCCAGCTTTTCTTCCCTGACTGCACCCTTTACTCAGTGTCTTCAGAAGACCCTGTTTCAATAGAGCACCCCAGAGCAATAAGCTTTCCAGGCCTTGAAACAAGCCTTTATGTAGAAACCCATCCTGAAACACCCTGACCTCCACCATCAATTTATCATGGAAGACGATGTGTCTGACATTGCCATTGGAATGGTGTCACTGCAGGCTGACACTCCCGGTAGTACCCCTTTCCTTTGAGCATATTACTCATGGACAGTCAATCCAGCCAAGCACAATTACACCATCTGGGAGAAGGAGTTACTAGCCATTAAGGTGGAGACATCATGTGGAGGGGGATCGGCATCAGACTGAAGTCTGGACGCACCATTAAAATCTAGAATTCCTGTAGACCGCCCAGAAATTGAACTAATGGAAGATTTGTTGTCTCTATACTTTGCCAGATTCAATTTCTGCATTGTGTATATTTATTCGTTTATTATTTGTTTATTTATTTTGTCAAATGCTTACAATATAATAGAAATAAGAATAAACATAGGTTTAAATACATGAAATAGGAACCAATAATTGGGGATAATAGGACAGGGACGGTAGGCACGATTGTGCGCTTATGCCGACCCTTACAGACCTCTTAGGAATGGGGTGAGGTCAATAGAGGTTAGTTTGAGGGTAAAGGAGTGGGGGTTTGAGCATGTGACAACAGAATTAGGTAGTGGGTTCCAGTCATTAACCACTCTGTTGCTGAAATCGTACTTCCTGCAATCAAGTTTGGAGTGGTTTACATTTAGTTTATATCTGTTGTATGCTCTTGTGTTGTTGTGGTTAAAGCTGAAATATTTATTAACTGGTAAGACATTGTAACATATGATTGTATGTATTATGCTTAAGTCCAATCTTAGCCAGAGTAGTTCAAGGTTGTCTAACCTTAGAATCTCAAGTCTGGTGGTGTAGGATATTCTGTTGTGAACAGAGGAGTGTAGTACTCTTCTTGTAAAATACTTCTGGACTCGCTCAATTGTATTAATGTCTGATATTCAGTGTGGATTCCAGACAGTGGAGCTGTATTCAAGTATTGGTCTAGCAAAGGTTGTGTATGCCCTAGTTTGTAAATCAGTATTACCAGAGAAGTTTAATAAGATCAGATTGACAACTCTTAAAGCCTTTTTTGCAATGTTGTTGCAGTGAGTTCTGGTGCTTAGGTCATTCGATATGAGAACTCCAAGGTCTTTGGAGGTATATTGTCAATGAGGTTATATCCACCTAGCTTGTATTTGGTGTATTGATTTTTTTTTTACCAATGTATAGGACATCGCATTTGTTAGTTGAGATTTGGAGTTTCCAACTGTTTGACCATTCAGACACATAATCAAGGTCGCTTTGAAGGATGGTAGCATTGTGTTGAATAGTTTTACATCATCAGTGAAGAGGATGCAATTACTTATAAGGTAATCACAAAGGTCATTTATATAGAGTGTAAAGAGTGTGGGTCCTAGAACACTCCCTTGGGGGACACCACTGTTAACTGGTGCAGGGTTTGATAAGGCATTTCCTAGTTTTACTAATTGTTGCCTGCTTGACAGGAAGGCAGTAATCCACTCATGAAGGGATCCAGAAATACCATAAGATTTTAATTTTAATAGTAGTTTGTCATGTACCACTGTGTCAGTCTGTGCTCCATTCAAAATCCAAGAAAGAAATACTCAGACTCCATAGATTTGAGCAAAGTTTTTCTTTTACTGAAATTCAAAGTGGAAGCTACAGGTAGAATTCTGAATCTAAGGAATTTGGTGCGCAGATCACATATACAAAGGGATGGAATTGTTCCCACCCCCCAAAGTCCAAAAGACTCTACCAATTAAAAGTTCTGAATATGATCATGTGGGCATCTTCAGGTGGTGGTGAGGCCTCTGTCCGTTGACCTTGACATATTTTGATAAAACTTCGCAGCTGCGCAAAGGAAAGAAAGCTAAGCAAGGAAATAGAAACTTAAGAGCAGGAATTTATACTCCCCCCTCCCGACTCCTCATTTATACAAGACAAGAATGTAACACCTCCAGTTCTCTTCCCACAAGATGCAACCCCTCCTCCCCCCGTTACTCATGGCAGCCGAAAGATGCAAAGCAGTAGAAAGCAATAGAAAAGTAGAAAAGATCTTGAAGGCTGACACACTGAGTCAAAGGCTTTGCAGAAGTCTGTGTAAATTACATCTATTGCTTTGCCCTGGTCAAGTAATATAGTCCATGTTTTTGCAGTGTAGAAGTTGAAAATTGCAGGACAATTTTTTTCTGAAACTAAATTGTTTGTTGGAGAATAGGTTGTTTGACTATAGGTGGAAGGTAAAGCATTGCTTAATAATTGATTCCATACTTTGCACGTGACACAACACTATGAGATTGGTCTATAGTTTTCAACCAGGCAGGGGTCACCTTTTTTGAAGATAGGGATGACCGTTGCTAAAGACCATCGGCTTGGTAATGAGCTGGTTCTGAATGATATCTCATATATTATGCTTAGGGGTTCTCTATGGCAGTGGAGAGCTTTTTAAAGAAGTTTCCACATAAGCCATTAGGGCCAATAGATAAGGATGGTTTTAGGTGCATTTTCTACATTATCTTCATTAAAGTAAATATCATTGCAGATAGTTGTGGTACGAGTAGGAAATGTGGGGCACGAGCCATTACTGTTTACAAAGACTGAACTGAAGAATGTGTTGAAGAGGTTTGCCTTAATGGCTTCATCACTATAGTCTTTCCCATTTGGTCCTTTTAGGGTTGGAATGATTGTTGAGTCTTTAAGTTTGGTGTTTACAAAGTTATAGAAGGCGTGGGTGGATTTTGTGCGTAGAAGGTTTTCCTCTTGCTCGCAGTGGTAATTGGTGCATTCTGCCTTTATCTGTTGGCATAAGGTGTTGTATCAGTTTTTAAAGTTAGTTACATATTTAGTTTTGTTTTCACACCATAAGGATTTTTTTTAGACTGAAGTTTTCTTATTATTTTGGGTAAATTGTTTTTTTTGGGGGGGGGGGGTTATTAATGGAACATATAGTTTAATGAATCTTTCAAGTTCAAGCAAGAAAGCGTTATAATGTTCTTCTGTAGTATTACAGCCAGAGAACAGAATAGTGCCAATCATGAGAGGATAAGTCGGCAGCTATGAGTTCATAATTGGTTTTTTTTTTTTAATTGTGTTTTGGGGATCCATCATTATGATCCTCTTTGAGATGGTGTAAATTTAGACAAAAGTCAGTCATACTATGTTTAAAAATGGTTCCTGTATTTGTACGTCATAAACTGAGTTTGAGCTGTTGAGGTCAAGGCAGTTGTTTAGTCTAGTATTGTTATATACTAACTGATCCAGTCCAAGTGTGGTAACAGCATTATACAGGGTTGCATGAATGAGTTCATGTACATTCATTTAGTGTCCAATTTATAAGAGGTAAGTTGAAATCACCAAGAAAAATAAGACGGTGAGGGCAAGAGGCAGCCCATGTCAGTAGTGAAGTTAGCTTGTTTGCATGAATTATGTCATAGTCAGGGGCTCGATAGCATAGTAAGAAGTGGATTGAGGTATTTAAGGACAGTTCACAGATGATGGTATCAGGAAGAGCAAGTTCTTGTATAATTTGAATCTTTTTTAGATTTAGATACTTTTTATAGAATTTAGCAACTCCACCTCCTCTTCAGTTTTCACAATCAGACTAATAAACATGATATTCTCTTACAGTGGTAATGGAGTCAGGAAAAGATGCATTCAACCATGTCTCACAGACAAATATAATGTTGAATGTGGCTGTTCTTAATAAGATGAGGAATTCATGCATTTTATTTGCATTGAGTAGTTTGCGTTTAAGATATGAAGTAGTGGATCTGGATGAAGTAAGGGGCATGCATCCCTAATGTTGGATGTTTGGGTGATGGTTATTGGGATGTAGGTTGCTTTTGATACAATCTGCATGGTAGTCAATGTATAGATTAGTATTACCTAATTAATGTAGTCTTTTGAGATCAGAGTGTAGTTCATGGGATCGTATACATTGCTGTAAGGTTAGATCAGGGCAAGAATGAAGGTTCTTATGGTTGTTATATCTTGAGCTGTCACAACCAAAGAGCAGACACTCTCGAGAGAAAACCAGAATGCTCCTGCATAGAAGACAAGCTCCTGCCCAGGAGGCTTCTGCCCATAAAGTCTTTCAGGAGGCAATTGCAGTTGAAAATGAAGCCTGGGAGGGCCATGCACAGCATTCCTAAACTCCATTTTTGCTCGCAGGGATGCAGGAGACCATCACAACTGAAAATGGAGCCAGGAGGGCCACATGCAGCCCTCCTGAACTCCATTTTCATTGACAGAGGGCTTCAGGAGGCCATCACATCCAAAAATGGAACCCAGGAGGGATGCATGTGGTCCTCCCAGGCTTTGCTTTTGTTGGCAGAATGCTAACAAAACAAACTACTAACAAAAGTGGCATTTGATCACAAGGCAAGGAGGCATCAAGAAATGTTTCCTCTTTTACATTTGAGCATCCAAAAAAGGACAGGAAAGGGGAAACACAAAGGAAAAGAAGGAAATATGGGAGGAGATCAAGAAAAGAAAAAGAAGGAAAGAGGGAAAGGAAGAAGAAAGAGGGAAGGGAAAAGAAGAAAAGGGAAAAAGGAAGGAAGGAGATTATAAGGAGAGGCAGGGAAAGCCTGAGGGAACTCCTGCTTTAGCACTTGGCTACCAGCAGCCCTGCTGCCTTTTGCCATTCCTTTGTCTCCTTCCCCTGATCTGTACTGGTGTTCTCCCATCCTATCACTGAGGATGCTTTGGTTACAAAGCTGGGTCTTCTTGTGTGGAGAGGGAATGGGCTTCCCTCTGACCCACACTTTGCCCTCTCACACACACCATGAACAACTTGGCCAAGGAGAGCAAGAACAGCAGCAGCAGTGGAGGAGATAAGGGCAGCCGGGTACCCGCTCTGGGAAGCGAGGCTTGGCAGGGCTGTGGTGTCCCAGTGCTCTGGGAGCTCAGGGGCTGAGCTGAGCACTTGCTCTCCACTGCCTAAGGGTCTGGACAGCCTCTACCACTGTCCAGTGGTTCTTCACATGGCCTGAGAGGGATGGCAAGGCTCCTCTGAAGGACAAGGGTTTGGTGCTCTCCCTGGTTTTATCTTCCTCCACTGGAAACAATAGATCACCCCCAGCCCCATCCAGGCCGCTACATGTGCCCCCAACATGACTGATGTCGAGATGGCCATGCCCACCCTGGCTACACCCACCCAGCCTCTCAAGGTCAAACACAACCCTGATACGGCCCTCAATTAAATTGAGTTTGACACCCCTGATCTAAAGCTATCGATTTGTAATTATGACCATATAGTAGAAGAGAATATATGTAGCATAGGGTTGAAATGTGAAGTCTTGGTGCTCTCTGAGCTTGTTTGTTACTTTGTAGGCATTTCTAATCAAGACATGAAGCAATTGCAAATGAACAACCAAGTTTAAAGAGCACCAGGGCCTCCACAGCTCCATACAAATTAACAACAGCAGGCTAAGCTTACAATTAAAGATAATATCTCTCTGGATAATGATATGTAAATATCTATAGCAAGTTATTTGCCATTGACTTTTTCCAAAATGTTTGCTAGTTTCATTTTAGTTCCCAATTTAGCCTATAATCTGAGATTCCCTGCTGATTTCTCCCTAACCAGGCTTTAGCTTTTTCAAGATGAGCTAAAGTCAAGAGACAAATTCATAATTAGCACAATTCTAATAACATTAAATACATTCAGATTCTTTGCAAGGTGCAATACTAAATTAGGCATATTTTTCATGGAATTGCTCTGATGGCAATGAAGCTTAGTCAGATCAAATCAATCTTTAATATTGTCAAAGACCAGCCTATGGAGGGTGGCATACAAGGACTTTAAAAACATAAAAATACAAAATTCAAAAATAAAATTACATAAAAAGCTAAAAGTACTTTCAAAAAAATCTAATAAGCGTCTAAAGAAGTGCAAGAATAAATGAGCACAAAAAAGCATAACAAATCAAATCTATCATAATATAGCAATATTCCATAATGATAATCTAGGTGTCCATTAAAACTATTGGTTTTAATGAACACCTACAGTATCATTATGGAGAGATTTGATTTGTCATGCTTTTTATGCTCATTTATTGCTCTTGTACATAATTAATACCTTAGTCCCCACTCTCTAGTTAATAGCATTTATTGGAACTTTTCACTAAATTGTGAAAAGAGGAAAGCTCCCCAGAAACTCTCATCTAATGTATTTTCATCCCTATTGCTTTTTCAGTTTGAAAAAAAAAATGGTTGGTCCTCCAATGTCAAATATCCTCTGGTCCTAAATTCAATAATTTAAATTGTTTTGTTGCTTATATTGTATGAGTTATAAAATGATTAGCTTTTGCCTTAGGAACTTTAAAGTTGTGAACTTCAAACAGGCTTAGGAATTCTTTTTTTAATATTATTATCTCTTTTATTCATTAAACATGAAACTCAATCAACTGAACATTTAAAAATGTATCACAAATACCAGGGACTGGTGCTAATGGTTGATACGGGTTGCTGCCCGCGTCCTAGGTATCAACCAAGTATCTTCTTAAAATATATGATGTTCCGAGTAGCACAGATTTTTGCAGTTTTGCTAGTGTTATTGCAGGAAGCTGCAATTTCTTGATGTGTTTTGTAAAATTCTTGGACATGGTACCAAGTGCCCCAATGACAATGGGTATCACTGTTACATGATTGTGTAGTTTCAATGGCCAGGTCGCAATATTTTGTGATTTTTTCCAGTTCTTTTTCTTGGACTCTGGCGTCTCCTGGTACAGCAATATCAATAAATTGTACACTTTGGTCCTCGACAACCATAATATCTGGCATGTTGTATTCCAAATGATGATCCGTCTATATTTGAAAGTCTTCACTGACTCATATTTGACAACTTTTTCCACTTTATGTCCCCATGACTTTTCATACAGCTAGGGCGTATTTTTTACATAATGACCAATGGATTAATTTAGCAACTTGATCATGTCTAGCTTTGCAGTCAGTTTGTGCAATTTTGCTACATTAAGTGTGAAATACTTAATAGTTTCAACTTTATCATTGCAAATTGGACAGTTTGGATTGTCAGTGTTTTTTTGTATCTTCGTTTTCATGGCATTAGTTTGTAGGACTTGTTCTTGAGCAGAAAGTATTAAAATGTTATTGTTATTGTTATGCAATTTCCGTTGTTATATATAAATTTTCCATATCCACAATGGCAGAGAACTGTTTGGGTACAATCTCTTTTAGATACAAATAACAAATCTTATATGCATATTGATTATAACCATTTTTCTCTAAATTTATTAACCCTAGTGTTCACTTATCCTTATTGAACAATTTCCATTATTTAATTAAACACTCTGTTCAGTTTTATCATATAATTAATTAATATCAAATCTGATAAAGATCACATTTATCACAATTATCCTCTAAATCTAATAATCATAATATTTCCTTGTCTTATTTATTCAACATTCATTATTTAATTACATGTATACTTCTTTTTTATTTACATATTCTCCTTAATTTTTAATTTCTCAAAATTTCCGCTACTGGTTCTCCAGAACTGGTCAGAACCTGCTGAATACCATCTCCACTTTGCATGCTTTGTTGAGAAAGGCAGGGGTTAAAATCATACATCTTTTTCTCTTGTTGGCAGAGTCAGCTTGCCTCTGATGAGGTAATGATTCTCCTTGATGTTCCTTTGGCTCACCAATAGTCTCTTAACTGCGCTGACAGAAGTGTAGCCTACTTCTCATTTTTACCTTTCCTGTTGATAAAATTTTGCTGGTGGCATACCATTTCTGCTATTACAATCCTTGGAAGTTCATATAAAAAAATATCCCAGTTGATTTTATTTTATAGTTTGAAAACTGGGTTGAAAACCTCATCCCCATAGAATGCTTTTAAAATTAAAATATATTGTCAGATTAGATGTAGACATTAGTAACTACCATATAAACCTTTTAAATAAAACCTAGAGTTTGACAATGTAAACATTTAATTTTAGATGCCAGAGCTCTTGTTTATAGAAGAGAAAGAATCAGAAGAAGAACATGAAGAAGAAGAAGCTGGAGGTGAGTCAAAGTATGAGATTCACTCCTATGAATCCTCAAGTTATGAATGGAATAGGCTCCATTACATTCATAATTCAAGGACTACCTGTACTAGTTCTTTAATGTTATTTTTTGTAAACATAAGTGGAGCAAACAGTATGAAACCCCCAATATGTTGGTATAGCAACCACGAATCTTGATAGAGGTTCTCAATCACATACATACAAAATTATAGGTATAGGTATAAAATTAGCAGCAGTTTAGGATGTGGATCAAAAAGCAACTTTTCATTTAAAAAAAATAATGAGCATTTTTCATATAGAGTAAGCACTTCAATTGTAAGTATACACTTCATGACATGTAACAGAAATGAATATAGCTAGCCTTGCTTAATTATGGTCATTTAGCATCTGTTTGAACTTACAAAAGACCTTCCCAGATTTATTCCACAGTTCTGATGCCCCCTACACACACACACACACACACACACACACACACACACACTCACACACCCCTACATTGCATACATATGATCTCGTGTTTGGCAACCAGCTTGAATTTACAGCCAGTTGCAGCATCCTGCAGTCAAATGTTAATGGTTTTTGCTTCACAACAGCACATTTGCTTAACAATTGCCATAAAATGTTCATAAAATTGGGTGCAGTCACACGGTAACTCACTTAACAACCACTACTACTTACAATTATAGTTCCAGGTTCAATTATAGTGCCAAAGTATTTAATTATTTCATTTCCGTAATACACCTCTAACTCCAAAAACTTTAAAAATAACTGCAGACAAATAAATTGATCTCAGACACAAATTGTTAGATATTCAATGGGGGAAAGTCAGTGATGTCAGACTTCCCCCAGGTGGGAAAATGAACAGCCATCAGTGGCTAAAGTTGTAGACAGCAGCCTGTAAAAAGTACAGCAGGCACACCTGGTGGCAGTCTTTACTCAGAGCAGAATAAAGAGATCTTTTCCCTCTCCCCGTTGTCCTGTCTTTCAATCTAGCCCATATCTAACACAAATAGTTCAATGACAGTTCTGTTTAGAGTAGCAAATAAGCATTAAGTGCTTATATTATTTATTCTTTTGGAATAGTTATACAGCTTCCTAAATTCATTATTACTTTTCTTTTAGAGGAGGAAAAATGTATGGTTGTCATTATAAAACCTGATGCTGTTGCAGAAGGAAAAGTTGAAGAAATAAAGCAATTGGTAAGCATAAACACACACACACAATTCCATTTCAATTTAAATGGGAATAGAAGGAATTTCCTAAACTGAATCTGAATTTTACTGAGCTGAGCAAAAGAAACATCGTTATATGATGGTCATTTAGCATCTGTTTGAACTTACAAAAGACCTTCCCAGATTTATTCCACAGTTCTGATGCCCCCTACACACACACACACACACACACACACACACACACACACCCCTACAGAAACACCATTATATCAGTTTAGTGTGAGCCATACCAAGGCTTGCTAAGAGCCCAAGTAAACATGGGCTCTTACATGGCAGGTTGCTGCTCTTAGATATATCACTGAATGACTGCTATAACATGGATGAGATAACTATGAATGGGCCAGGGCTTTGATCATGCAGGGATTAATTTTATTTATTGATTCTTCTTACTACCACCCACACTCACGTCAACAAATCCCCTGCTCTACAGTAAAAAGGATATTTGATTAACAATGCTCTTTCTTAACAGTTCAGACACTGGATAGCTTAATATCTGGACTGTTTTTATGTTTTCTGAGATGCTACCATGCATATGTTTAGAACAGGGATGCGAAAGTCAAGGCCCGTGGGCCAAATCCAGCCCACAGTGCTGTTATATCTGGCCTGTGGAGCTGCCCTGGAAAAAGCGAAGCACAGCGCCTCAGTCCAGCCCAGGCCTACCAGACACTGATCATGGCAGCCATCTGGGCTGGAATGCAGGGCCTTAGATTTGTGGGGCTACCCTAGAGCCAGGGAAAGGCTGCCCCTGCCCCACACCCTGGGCATGCACAGAGGAGGTGGTGGGTGTTATGTCCCTGGAACTTGAAGAAGTTCCCTCTCAGGTCTGTTCGCGCTGCGGGGGCGGTTGCCCTCTCTCTCATTGGTTGGTTCTTCCCAGCAGCCAGCTATAAAAGCAGGCTGCGGGGTCCAACCAGTTGCTGATCGCTGCGAGCCAGTTCCAGGCTTGGCAAGCACGTTCAGTCCTTTATTATTCTAATAAAGTATTGTTGCATCCATGCCCTGGTTCAGCCTCTCATTACCCAAACGTAACACTGGCGACGAGGATGGGATGGCTACCAGAGGCACAATGCAACCGCTGAATCACTAGCCGCCGATCCGTAGCCAGAGAGAACGATCGGCAGGCGATAAGAAACAAAGCGCTGATCCGCAGCCAGAGAGAGCGGTCAGCAAGCGAGTGAACGCTGATCCGCAGCCAGAGAAAGTGGTCAGCAAGCAACGAAAGTGAGAAGCGTCTGTAGCCGCTTGTTAGCCAAGCTACAGGGAAAGTGAAGCGCTGCGCACGCCGCAGTCGTTTCTTTAGGCGCGAAATTCAAACGGCTGTCATTTGAATTTCCGCCCTAAAAGTACAGCGCGGTGCTGTATTACAAGTCACTGATGCCCACGCAGGCGCGAATTTCGAAACGCTGCCAACGACCGTTGCAGCCTAACCTCGTGTTACCCAGAGAGAGAGAGAGAGCTGTGAAAAGCCTCTCCAGAGCTGAAGTCACTTGCCTGCCACAGGCACAAAAACCGTCCTGCTGCTGCCCCAGAGAGATTTTTTTTTCAACAGATTATCCAGCCTGATTTTTTGTCATCATGAACTCCAACCCAGTTTTCCCAGCATTCAAGCCGGATGAGGAGAAGTGGGAGTCATACAAGAATCGTTTTAACCATTACATCGACGCAATTGGGTTGGCTGATGCAGGGGAGCACAGGAAAAAATCATATTTCCTGATCTACTGTGGAGCCATCGTCTTCGATACTGCCACGGCACTCGTGGCTCCACGTGAGTTAAAAAACGTTCCCTGGACAGAACTGTTAGAAATCCTCACTAACCACTATTCTCCTAGGCCCTCACAGATTGCCAGGCGGTTCACTTTCCGAATGAGGAAGCAATCAGACAAAGAGACCATCAACCAGTACATGGCTGCCCTCAGAACCGCAGCTCTCCATTGTGGGTTTGGGACCTACCTGGAGGACATGCTCCTCGACCAGCTAGTCTGCGGAGTCAAGGACCTTCACCTCCAAAGGCGCCTACTTGCTAAGAAGGACCTCAACCTCGCGCAAGCCGTCGAGGAAGCCCTGGCAGCAGAACTGGCAGCACACTCAGCCACCGAAATCCAAGGTCCTGCTTCCAAGCAAGGTGCAGTTTCAGTCCACTCCGAAGAGGTGGCCATAGAGGAGGACCCCAGCGATGCAGCCGACATCCACCGCCTCGCCCACGCCAGACACCCGCAGGTAGGAGCCAAGCAGGAAAGCGTCAGTCCACCCAAGCACATCACCCTGTGCCTATCCTGTGGTGGATCACACCTGAGGACCACCTGCAAATTCAAGGGAGCCACTTGCAACATCTGCCACAAAAGGGCACATCGCTAGAGTCTGCCAGGCCGCTCACAGCTCGGCACAAAGGCACCCCTCCTTTTCACAGTCTGGACCCCAAAGGCAAGTATTGAACTGTCGCACTCGCCACCATGCTAAGCACGCTTGCCATGCCATTAGTAAAATCTCTCTCTCCGTTTTGTTAGAAGGTAGACCTTGTCGCATGGAGGTTGACACGGGGTCAGCGCTCTCAATTATCTCTTGGAGCACCCTCAAGAGACTACAGCCCAGTCTATCCAGGAACCGGCTCCAGAAGTGCCAGTTTAGCCTGAAGGACTACCAGGGGAAGGACATTCCTGTAATCGGCAGAGGCAAGTTTTCTGTTAATTTTAAAACTTTCAAAGGCCACCTACCTCTAGTGGTAATTAACGGAAACCTCCCCACACTCTTGGGGCTTGATTGGTTTCCCCATCTCGGCCTAGGGTTGACAGGAGTCCATGCTGTCTCAACCTCAGACACTGACTCCTTATTCGCTGACTACTCAGACGTATTCAGCAATGAACTGGGGTGTTATAACGGTACCCCTATCTCATTCTCAGTCGACCCCCAAGCAGTCCCAATCAGGCTAAAACCTCGTAGAGTTCCATTCGCTATTCGGCCTAAATTAGATGCGGAACTGGATAAATTATTAAAACAAGGGGTCATTGAGCCAACAGATTTCGCCAAATGGGAGACGCCCATTGTCACACCCCTCAAAAAAGACGGTAGCCTGAGAATTTGCTCGGACTACAAAACCACAATTAATAAGTTTTTACAAGTTAGCGCTTACCCAGTGCCCGTCATTCAGCATTTATTACACACTTTTGAACCTGGCAGCATTTTTGCCAGATTGGACATGTCTCAAAGCGTATCAACAGTTCCCTGTTGATAACCAAACAGCGGAACTCCAGACCATTGTCACACACAGGGGTGCTTTCAGGTGCAAGCGTCTCCAATTTGGCGTAAGTGTTGCCCCAGGCATTTTTCAATCCCTCATGGAGCGGATTTTGCAGGGCCTCCTGGTGTAGTACCCTACTTCGATGACATCTTAGTCTCGGCCAGGGACAGACCCCAACTCTTCCAGAGAGTTCGAGCAGTGTTAGAGAGGTTCAGACAGCATGGCCTCAAGTTAAAAAAAGAAAAATGTGCCATTGCCACTAGACAGGTGGACTTTTTGGGTTATAAAATTGACGGCTCAGGCATTCACCCCCTGGAGTCCAAGGTTAAGGCAATTCATGAGGCACCCACGCCAACCTCCAAAGCGGAACTGCAAGCCTTCCTGGGGCTATTGAATTTTTACGCATCATTCCTGCCCCATAAAGCATCTGTAGCGGAACCCCTACACAGACTTTTGGATAAAAATCGGCTTGGCATTGGGGACACAAGGAAGACTCCGCCTTTCACAGCAGTCAAATCACTACTCACGTCGGAGGCGGTCCTTATTCAGTTTGACCCCAACCTTCCATTAGTGTTAGCAGCGGACGCATCCCTTTTGGAATTGGGGCAGTGTTAAGCCACAGGCTCCCCAATGGCTCCGAGGCCCCCATCGCTTTTTTTTCCAGGACGCTCTCTGCAACAGAGCACAATTATAGCCAAATCGATAAGGAAGCTTTAGCAGCTGTCACAGCTGTGAAGAAATTCCATGAATTTCTTTTTGGCCACTTTTTCGAGCTGGTCACGGATCATAAGCCTCTCCTGGGTCTACTAGCTGGTGACAAACAGACCCCTCAAGTCCTGTCTCCTAGAATGACAAGGTGGACTCTTTTCCTAGCGGCATACTCGTATAGACTCACACACCGTCCAGGTAAAACACTGTCCCACGCAGACGCCCTCAGCCGCTGCCCCCTGCCTGCTCCAGCTGAGGATCCTGCACCGGTCCATGCTATCTTTGAGGTCACCCAATTGGACCTTCCCATCACTGCCCTTGACATTGCTGCCAAAACCAAGGCAGACAAAACAATCGCCCAGGTACTGGACTGGGTGAGGAGGGGGTGGCCGGGCGGTGATGTTGAAACCAAATTCACGCCTTTCAAGACCCGCCTACAGGAATTATCCAGTTTGCAGGGCTGTTTGCTGTGGGGCACACGCAGTGGTCATCCCGACCTCACCATGCACCGAAGTTCTGGAGGCGTTGCACCGAAGGACACCCTGGCATCGTCAGAATGAAGGCATTAGCACGCAGCTACGTATGGTGGCCGGGCCTCGATGAAGACATCAGCAGATGGGTAAGCTCCTGCCATCCCTGCCAGGAATCCCGTCCATCCTCCAATTGCCACCCCCACTAAGTGGGAAAGCGCCAGCGCACCGTGGTCCAGGATTCACATCGACCTAGCAGGCCCGATGCACGGCAAAATGTTCCTGGTGATCGTGGACTTACTCTAAGTGGATTGACGTGGCACATCTATCCACAACCACCACGCAAGCGATTACCAAGGTATTGACTCGCCTGTTTGTAACACACGGGCTACCAGACTCTATAGTTTCCGACAATGGCCCCCAGTTTGCATCGGCAGAGTTCAGCCGTTTCGCTGCCAACCTGGGCATCCGCCACATCTTCACGGCTCCCTTTCATCCTGCCAGTAACGGGCTGGCAGAAAGAGCCGTTAGGACCACTAAAGAGGCTCTAGCTAGGTTCAGTAAGGAAGACTGGCACCACAAACTCTCCCGTTTCTTGATGAGCCAGCACTCAACCCCGTGCACAGTCACTAATAAGTCCCCGGCTGAGCTCCTGATGGGTAGACGCCTGCGGACTGTATTGTACAGGCTTCACCCACATTACTGCCCTGACTCTCCCCTCGCTTCCACATCGGGGGTTAGGCATTTTGTCTTACAGGAACCCGTGTTTGCGAGGAACTTCGCTGGTGACCCTCTGTGGATCCCGGGCGAGATCGTGGTCATCACCGGACCCAGGTCGTATCGAGTCAGACTGGAGGACGGCCGAGTCTGGAGAAGGCACGTGGACCAGCTGCGGAAGCGCCACGACACCCTCGTTAGCGGTGACTCAGGGTTACAGACCGGAACGAGTCCACAGCATCAACCCCACATCAGCACCAACCCCGGTGACCTGCTTACACCAGCAGCCGAGCCAGGGAACCCGAACACGGACCACGACCTCCAGATGGCCGACCAGTCCGAACCAGTCAACGGGAACACGTCCCCAGAGACCAACCCTTCGAGTCCCGAGCCAGCCCTGACCGAGGGACGCGTTCGTGACTCCCTACCGATCCAACCCTCCATTGCAGACTCTGAACTGACAGACAATTCACCAGAGTTGCGCCGTTCTGGGCGCCAGCACAAGCCTCCAGCGTACCACAAAGACTATGCGTGTTCGCATCTGGGGGGAAGGGTGTAATGTCCCTGGAACTTGAAGAAGTTCCTCTCAGGTCCGTTCGCGCTGGGGAGGTTGCCCTCTCTCTCATTGGTTGGTTCTTCCCAGCAGCCAGCTATAAAAGCAGGCTGCGGGTCCAACCAGTTGCTGATCACTGCGAGCCAGTTCCAGGCTTGGCAAGCACGTTCAGTCCTTTATTATTCTAATAAAGTATTGTTGCATCCATGCCCTGGTTCAGCCTCTCATTACCCAAACGTAACAGTGAGTCTGTGCAGGGCCTGGCATCCCCGGGGACCATCTTGCCGCACAGGCTGACCATGTTCTGAGCAGTTCTGAGGGAGGTTTCACCCCAGCAGCAGTTCCTGACCCCCTCCCCCCCAACTTCTATGACTTCTAACAAGCTCCCCCTTCATCTGTGTTCCTCCCTTCAGCTGCCTTTTCCAAGGACAGAACAGTTCTTTGCAAAATGCTTAATTTTTCTTGGCTGGCTAGAGGTGGAGTTGATCATTCTGCTGAGGTTTTGGTAATTGCACCCCCCACCCCCTTCCACCCCCACTCCTCTTACAATAAGAAAGAGGCTAGTTTTCTCATCGCCAGTGTTGATCTCCTTTTGTTATGATAGTTCTTGTTAACATTCCTGTGTGACGTTTCTCCAATTCTTGTTCAAGATAATTGCAAGCGGCAGCTTTTTGCTCTGTCCTCTCAGGCCGAGGCTTTCTTTGCTTTCCCATTTGCTCTACACAGTTTTCCTGTTCTCTAGCTGTTAACAAATGAAGCGGTAAAGAATGAAAGTTGATTTGTTTCTGCAATAATGTTCAAGTTCAAAGATTAGTCTCCCTTTTACCATTCACTTAAATAAAAATGAATAAAACTTATCATGGATCCTTTCTTTTTTCCCTCCCTCATTTAATTCTTTCTTTTCCTCCTCCTGCTTTTAAATTCCATCCTTTCTTTTTCCCTTTTCTTTTTCCCTTTCTTCTTCCTTTCCCTCTTTCCTTTTTTTTTCCTTCCTTGCTCTCTTTTCATCTTTCCTTCTTTTTCTTTCCTCTTTCCCTTTCTCCTTTCCTGTCCCTTCTTGGATGCTCAAATGCAAAAGGGGAAACACTTCTCGATGCCTTTTTGCCTTGTGACCAAATGGCACTTTTGCTACTAGTTTGTTTTGCTAGAACTCTGCGATGGCTTCCTGCAGCCCTCTGCCAGCAAAAACAGAGCTTGGGAGGGCTGCACACAGCCCTCAGGGGCTCCATTTGTGGCCACAATAGCCTCCTGAAGTCGTCTGCCCCAAAAACAGAGCTCAGGAGGGCAGAGGCACCAAGGCTTGTCCTTTGCTGTTTCCAGGGCAGCCCCACAGGCCAGATCTAAGCACCCTGCTGACTTCCAGTTTGGTATCATGATGATACGGTCAAGGGAAAGCTGGGCTCTGCTTTCCGCGATTGATTTCATCCTGCCAGAGACCCCCAAGGTGGTGAAAGTTGCACTGTAGAGGTGACAATAGAGGGGAGAATTCTGCAGATTACAAGCATAGTGATTCACTCATTCAATCCAGGAAAGCCACCAACTGTCAGGAGAAAGGGCTAGCTGTACTTGTGCAACTGCCCGAAGCCAACCAGAGCCATCAACTATCGGAGAAACTGAAAGGTTGGGTACTTCTGAAGTACCAATAAAAAGATTGCCAATATTATGCTCTGAAGCTGGGTAAGACTACTTTTTCTCTATCCCCTTGAAAAATACTTCTTGAAACAAATAAATCCCAAAAGAAAAGAAAAGGCCCAGACAGGATTGGAGGAAGTAGGAAATATAACCCCCTTCACCAGAGGAAACAAACAGTAGTCAAATGAATGAACAGCCCAAAAGGGAAATTAAAACAGAAAATCAGAATGAACATATAAGGGGAAAAAAAACTCTATATGGCAAACATTGAGGACTTTTAAAGTTTTTTTTTAAAGCTTTTGAGAGCAAAGATGGCCTGAAATAACTAATCAAAGAACTAAACTTTATTTGTGTTATGGATTCCTGAATAATTAATTGAGGAGAATGACATCTTGTGGCAAAGAGGAGAAAATTGTTGAAACATCTTACATGTAAACAAAAAATGTGGCTCTAAGCCCAGATGTAAATAACTGGTGGGTGACCTTGAAGCTGAGAATTTATCAACTGAATAAGACACAACCGGCAAATAAAGAGAACAAGGTGTTTCACTGTTTATTATTTGGGGGATTTATTGTTTGGACTAGTTTGAATTGCAACTCTGATTGAGAGAGCTGGATTTAAAACCTTATTTTACATTGGATTCAAATATTGGATTATTGGAACCTATTAACCTATAAAGCCTATAGACAAAGGAAAGAGTATAAGATTTAAGATGTGATTTACATTGCTTTTTAATCTGGTGAATAATTTTGGCTATATTAGACAATGTTAACATATTACTAGTTATTAGCTGAAGAACTGAATATTGATTACACCAAAGATCAATAGATTTAATGCTCTGACAAGAAAAATCTAACAAATTCCAAAAAGAAATGCAGACAACATTACAGGTGTTTCAGGAAGCAATTGCCTCACAAAAAGAAGATATAAGAAAGAATCAAGATGAGATAAAAAGTGAGATAAAAATTAAACACAAGATGGAAGAAAAATAGACAAGTTACATGAACAGGTTCTTCATAAATTTCCAAGCTAGAAAATTTTCAACAAAAGATTACAAAGAATGAACAAAGAATTCAGAAAATGGAAGATAAAACAGAAGAAGCATGTGTGTGTGTGTGTGTGCGTGTGTACAAAATAAAAAAAAACAGATTTGCACAGGCAAATAAAAATCTGGAAGATTTTCAGTAGCAACATTGGAAATGGATATGTGTGTGTGTGTGTGTGTGTGTGTGTGTGTGTGTGTGTGTGTGTGTGTTTTCTGAAGTTCTCGCGGGTATTTGTATGTGGATCTTTGGTTATTCGGGTTTTCTCCGCATAACATTCTGCCTAGATACTTCCAATCTTAGTCGGGAGAAAACCGAATAACCAAAGATCCATATATATACTCGAACAAAGCTGATGTAAGTACCCATGAAAACTTAAGAAAACAAATATATATATATATATATATATCCATATATATATATATCCATATATATATATATATCCATATATATATATATATATATATATATATTTGTTTTCTTAAGTTTTCGCAGGTACTTACATCAGCTTTGTTCGAGTATTTTCCCACGTCATTGTAGTTTTGCTTTTAAAGTTGTAGCAACGTTTCGGCAGAATCTCATCTGCCATCATCACGCTTCTGTATAGTGTTCATATGTGAGTCAGACTTTTACAGTGGTTTCAGATTTAAATTTGGGGCTAGCCTACTGCTGTGCCAGAATGGTTTTTTTCTTCATCCTGATTGGTTGGGAGTCTTGGTCTGTGTTTATTGGTCTTGGAGTTTGCTGTGTTCTGCTTGATTGGTGTTTCTAATATCTTCTGTCTGTTTTGTGGCTTTTGTCTTGGTTGACTGGCAACATTGTGTTCCTGTATTGGAGGCTTTTAGTGCAGCTTGGCTCCGAGTAAATGGACGGCTATCATTTGTTAGGAAGCTAGGTTTCATCTGGGTGCCTGGTTGGGGTGTGTTTGAGCTGGAGGTATCAGGGGGGATCTGTCTGTGCCCAGGGGTTTGCCTGACTAGTGGTGTGGAGATTTTTTTGTTCGTGAGTGCAGGCTTCCAAATAATTAACAGTCTGGTGGAATCATCTCTTCTATTCATGCTTTCAGGTCTTTTTTCAATCTTTATGGCTTCTCTGATAATTCTGTGGCTGGGGTTTCTATAGTGGCTAGGGTTTTGGTGCCATTGAAGTTGATGCTATGACCTGTAGCTTTCATGTGTTGGACTAGTGAGGAAGTGTGTTCCAGCTTTTTTCCTGCATTTTTGTGTTCATCCAGGCGGGTACTTATTCTTCTATTGGTCTGTCCAATGTATGTGGCCGGGCATGATGCACA
This sequence comes from Pseudonaja textilis, assembly GCF_049901715.1. NCBI lineage: Eukaryota > Metazoa > Chordata > Lepidosauria > Squamata > Elapidae > Pseudonaja > Pseudonaja textilis. The sequence goes on from NC_142008.1 coordinate 67,119,803, forward strand.
GGGGACTTCATATATGCCTTGGTTTTCCAGGTCAATTTTATGTTTGGGGTTTCTTAGGATGGCTGCTATTTTTCTGTCTGTTTTGAAGGCAGTCTTGATGTGATGCCTGTGTAGTATCTTACTGATTTTATCTGTAATACCTCTTATGTAGGGCAGGACAGCTGTTCCATAGGTCTGTTAATCTTCTAAGTCTCCATTATGTCTCAGTGTGTTTTTGTGGATCAAGCCGGTGATTTTGCTTTTGTGGAAGCCGTTAGCTGTCAGTACTTTAGCCAGGGTGCATAGTTCTGTCTTTATGTGTGTGTTGTCTGCCAGGCGTTTGGTTCTGGCGATTAGTGTTTTGGCCACGGAGTTTGTCTGTGCTGGGTGGGATTGGGCATTGAGGTAGCGGTTGGAGTGTGTTTTCTTCTGGTATATGGTGTGTCCTAGTGTACCAACTGTTTTATTTTTTTTGTAGATAATTACATCTAGGAATGGTAGTTGTTTGTTTGTTTCTGTTTCCATGGTGAACTTGATTTTGGGGTGTGTGCTGTTTAGGTGTGTTAGGAAATTGTTTAGGTTTTCTTGTCCATGGGGCCAAATCACAAATGTGTCATCGATGTATCTTAACCATAGTTTGGGTTTGTGGATGGCATTGGCCAGGGCTCTGGATTCGAAAACCTGTTCATGGAAGAATTCGAATCCAGAGCCCTGGCCAATGCCATCCACAAACCCAAACTATGGCTAAGATACATTGATGACACCTTTGTGATTTGGCCCCATGGAATAGAAAACCTAAACAATTTCCTAACAAACCTAAACAGCACACACCACAAAATCAAATTCACCATGGAAATGAAAACAAACAACTACCATTCCTAGATGTACTAATCTACAAAAAAACAGATGGCACACTAGGACACACTATATACCAGAAGAAAACACACACCAACCGCTACCTCAACGCCCAATCCCACCACCACCCAGCTCAGATAAACTCTGTGGCCAAAACACTAATTACTAGAACCAAACGCCTGGCAGACAAGACACACATTAAGACTGAACTATGCACCCTGGCTAAAGTACTGACAGCTAACGGCTTCCACAAAAGCAAAATCACCAGCTTGATCCACAAAACCACACTGAGACATAACAGAGACCCAGAGGCTGAACAGACCTATGGAACAGCTGTCCTGCACTACATAAGAGGTACTACAGACAAAATTAGTAAGATACTACACAGATATCACATCAAGACTGCCTTCAAAACAGACAGAAAAATAGCAGCCATCCTAAGAAACCCCAAAGATAAAATTGACCTGGAAAACCAAGGCATATATGAAGTCCCCTGTGCATCATGCCCGGCCACATACATTGGACAGACCAATAGAAGAATAAGTACCCGCCTGGATGAACACAAAAATGCAGTCAAAAAGCTGGAACACACTTCCTCACTAGTCCAACACATGAAAGCTACAGGTCATAGCATCAACTTCAATGGTACCAAAACCCTAGCCACTATAGAAACCCCAGCCACAGAATCATCAGAGAAGCCATAGAGATTGAAAAAAAACCAGAAAGCATGAATAGAAGAGATGATTCCACCAGACTGTCAAGCATTTGGAAGCCTGCACTTCCAAACAAAAAAATCTCCACACCACTAGCCAGGCAAACACCTGGGCACAGACAGATCCCCCCTGATATCTCCAGCTGAAACATACCCCAACCAGGCACCCAGATGAAACCTAGCTTCCTAACTAATGATAGCCGTCCATTTACCTGGAGCCAAGCTGCACTAAAGGCCTCCAATAAAGTAACACAATGTTGCCAGCCAATCAAGATACAAAAAGAGCCAAAAAACAGACAGAAGATATTAGAAATACCAATCAAGCAGAACACAGCAAACTCCAAGACCAATAAACACAGACCAAGACTCCCAACCAATCAGGGTGAAGAAAAAACCATTCTGGCACAGCAATAGGCTGCCCCAAATTTAAATCTGAAACCACTGTAAAAATCTGACTCACAGATGAACACTATACAGAAGTGTGATGATGGCAGATGAGATTCTGCCGAAACGTTGCTACAACTTTTAAAGCAAAACTACAATGACGTGGGAAAATACTCGAACAAAGCTGAATGCCATACATGTAAGTACCCGCGATAGATATAGATATAGATATAGATATATACATATACACACATACATACATATATATATATATATATATACATACATACATACATGTATACATACATGTATACATATATATATATATATATATATATATATATATATATATATATATATATATATATATATATATATATATATATATATATATATGGATCTTTAGTTGTTCGGGTTTTCTCCCGCGTAGATTCAAAGTGTCTAGGCAACGTTTCGATGAAGTCTCATTCATCATCATCAGGCCTCTGTCTTTGGCTCTTGCTTTTCAGAGTGATGTGAGGTTGCAGCTGCTTTTTTCTTTCTAACTGTCAGTGGGGGTGGGATTTGAATGGGTGGGGGCTTGGCTGTGTTCTGATTGGGTGGGGGTGTCTTCTCATTGGTGGGGGGCCTGGCTGTGTTTTGATTGGTTGGGGGTTGGCCGTGTTCTGATTGGCTGGATTTCTTGCTGCCCGGCTTCGAGTTCGAGGTCGCGCTGCATCTCCATAGTTGGTGTCGGCTTGCTTCATGTATGGCTCGGAGGGGTTTGGAGTGGGCAGTGGTGAGGTTGCAGGTATTCGTCTGTTCATGAGGGCGGGTTTCCAAATGGCTGGGAGGCGGGAGGTGTCATCTCGTTTGTTCATGCTGTGTGGGCGTTTTTCTATTTCTATGGCTTCTCTGATTATTCTGCTGTTGAAGTGTTCGGTTTTGGCAATAGTTCTGGTATTTTTAAAGTTAATTTTATGTCCTGTGGCTTTGAGGTGTTGGACCAGGGAAGAGGTCGTTTCTTCTTTTTGATTGAGTTCTTATGTTCTTCAATGCGTGCACTAATTCTTCTGTTAGTCTGTCCAATGTATGTGGCAGGGCAGGCAGTGCAGGGGATTTCGTATACTCCTTGGTTTTCTAATTCGACTCTGTCTTTGGGGTTTCTTAGGATGGTGGATATTTTTCTGTTTGTGCAGAATGTTGTTTTAATATTGTGTTTTTGGAGGATCTTGCTGATTCTGTCTGTAGTGCCTTTTATATATGGGAGGAGGGCTTTGCCGTTTTCTTGTTCTCTGTCTTGGATTTTGGTTGGGGTTTCTTTTTGGATTAGGTGGGTAATCTTGTGTTTTTGGAATCCATTGGCTGTAAGTACGTTGGTGAGGGTGTGTAGTTCGGCTTTTTGGTGTTGTTCATCGGCTAAGCATTTTGTTCTGGAGATGAGTGTTTTGGCTACGGACTTGATCTGTGCTGGGTGGTGGTGTGAGAGTGCATGTAGATAGCGGTTTGTATGTGTTTTCTTTTGGTAGATGGTGTGTCCTAGGGAGCCATTGGATCTTTTGTATACCAAGACATCTAGGAAGGGAAGTTGATTGTTGGTTTCTGTTTCCATAGTGAATTGTATCTTGGGGTGTAGGCTGTTGAGGTGTGTGAGGAACTTGTTTAGTTTTTCTTTCCCATGTGGCCAGATTATGAAGGTGTCATCTACGTATCTGAGCCAGAGTTTGGGTTTGTGGTCGTATTTTTCTAGAGCTTGTGTTTCAAAGTGTTCCATGTAGAGGTTTGCGATGACAGGTGAGAGGGGTGATCCCATGGGTGCTCCTTCTATTTGTTTGTATTTTTGTCCATTGTAGGTGAAGTATGTATTGGATAGGCAGTGGTTGGTCAGATCTAGGATGTGCTTGGGGGTTGTATTTGTTTTGGATGGCTGTCAAGGCTTCTTTTATTGGTATTTGGGTGAAGAGGATATGACATGAAGCTTACTAGTAGGTCGCTGGGTTGTAAGTTTTGTTTCTTTATGATTTCGATGAACTGGAATGAGTTTCTTACATGTGAGTTGATGGATTCTGCATAGGGTTGTAGTTGTTTGGCGAGAAATTTGGCCAGGTTTTGTAGAGGTGAGCCTATGGAGCTGACTATTGGTCTGAGTGGGGTTCCTTCTTTGTGTATCTTGGGAGACCATAAAGCTTGGGGCATCTGGATGATTTTTCTCTGGGTATGATTCTTTGCTGGATTTCTTCACTGATGGGGAGGTTTTTATTTTGGATTTGGTAGTTTTTCTAGGTAGGTGGTGGGGTCTGTCTTTAGGGGTTTGTATGCGGGGTCTTGGAGTAGGTTGGTTAACTTGGTTTGGTAGTCAGATGTGTTCATAACCACTGTCGCGTTGCCTTTGTCTGCTGGTAGGATTATTATGCTGGTGTCTTCTTTCAGGTTAAGTAGTGCAGTTTGTTCTTCTTTGGATAAGTTGCTTTTGGGTGGTTTGCTAGTGCAGAGGATGTTGGTGATTTCAAGTCTGATTTTGTTAGCATCATCAGGGTTGGTTTTGGTCAGGCTGGTTTCAACTCCACATATGATGGTTTCTGTGGGGATGTGTTTGGGGGCGACAGCAAAGTTGAATCCTTTTGAAAGGACCTTGGTTTCAGCTTCAGTGAGGATCTTGTCTGAGATGTTGTGCACTGTTTGTTTCATGTGTGGCTGTGGGGGGAGGAGTTGGTTTCTGGCGTTGTTGTAGTTTCTTGAGTTTGTTGGTGTGTGTGTTTGTCTTGAGGGAGGTCTGTGTTTGGCTCTCCAGACAGCAAGTTGTTTGATTTGTCCCAAAGTAGGGGGTGAATCTTGTTGCTGAGTTTCAGGTGGAGTGTGAGGAGATCTTTGTTGATTTGGTCTAGGAGAAACCTTTTTGTGTGAAGTTCATTTCTGATTAGGGCCAATTCTGTTCTTTTTAGGATGCGTTTGGTGGCTGCTGTGTTGGTGTGGAATTTCAGTTGGAAGCTTGTGGAATTAAATTTTGATCTCGGCAGTTGCATAGGAATGCAAGGTCACATAAAATGGAAGCTCTTTGGACTTCAAGTTTTTCATAAGTCCTGATCAGATGGTGGGTTTCCTCCCGTAGAGGTGTAATGGAGGAAACCCACCATCTGATCAGGACTTATGAAAACTTGAAGTCCAAAGAGCTCCATTTTATGTGACCTGCATTCCTATGCAACTGCCGAGATCAAAATTTAATTCCCACAAGCTTCCAACTGAAATTCCACACCAACACAGCAGCCACCAAACGCATCCTAAAAAGAACAGAATTGGCCCTAATCAGAAATGAACTTCACACAAAAAGGTTTCTCCTAGACCAAATCAACAAAGATCTCCTCACACTCCACCTGAAACTCAGCAACAAGATTCACCCCTACTTTGGGACAAATCCAAACAACTTGCTGTCTGGAGAGCCGAAACACAGACCTCCCTCAAGACAAACACACACACCAACAAACTCAAGAAACTACAACAACGCCAGAAACCAACTCCTCCCCCCACAGCCACACATGAAACAAACAGTGCACAACATCTCAGACAAGATCCTCACTGAAGCTGAAACCAAGGTCCTTTCAAAAGGATTCAACTTTGCTGTCGCCCCCAAACACATCCCCACAGAAACCATCATATGTGGAGTTGAAACCAGCCTGACCAAAACCAACCCTGATGATGCTAACAAAATCAGACTTGAAATCACCAACATCCTCTGCACTAGCAAACCACCCAAAAGCAACTTATCCAAAGAAGAACAAACTGCACTACTTAACCTGAAAGAAGACACCAGCATAATAATCCTACCAGCAGACAAAGGCAACGCGACAGTGGTTATGAACACATCTGACTACCAAACCAAGTTAACCAACCTACTCCAAGACCCCGCATACAAACCCCTAAAGACAGACCCCACCACCTACCTAGAAAAACTACCAAATCCAAAATAAAAACCTCCCCCATCAGTGAAGAAATCCAGCAAAGAATCATACCCAGAGAAAAATCATCCAGATGCCCCAAGCTTTATGGTCTCCCAAGATACACAAAGAAGGAACCCCACTCAGACCAATAGTCAGCTCCATAGGCTCACCTCTACAAAACCTGGCCAAATTTCTCGCCAAACAACTACAACCCTATGCAGAATCCATCAACTCACATGTAAGAAACTCATTCCAGTTCATCGAAATCATAAAGAAACAAAACTTACAACCCAGCGACCTACTAGTAAGCTTGATGTCATATCCCTCTTCACCCAAATACCAATAAAGAAGCCTTGACAGCCATCCAAAACAAATACAACCCCCAAGCACATCCTAGATCTGACCAACCACTGCCTATCCAATACATACTTCACCTACAATGGACAAAAATACAAACAAATAGAAGGAGCACCCATGGGATCACCCCTCTCACCTGTCATCGCAAACCTCTACATGGAACACTTTGAAACACAAGCTCTAGAAAAATACGACCACAAACCCAAACTCTGGCTCAGATACGTAGATGACACCTTCATAATCTGGCCACATGGGAAAGAAAAACTAAACAAGTTCCTCACACACCTCAACAGCCTACACCCCAAGATACAATTCACTATGGAAACAGAAACCAACAATCAACTTCCCTTCCTAGATGTCTTGGTATACAAAGATCCAATGGCTCCCTAGGACACACCATCTACCAAAAGAAAACACATACAAACCGCTATCTACATGCACTCTCACACCACCACCCAGCACAGATCAAGTCCGTAGCCAAAACACTCATCTCCAGAACAAAATGCTTAGCCGATGAACAACACCAAAAAGCCGAACTACACACCCTCACCAACGTGCTTACAGCCAATGGATTCCAAAAACACAAGATTACCCACCTAATCCAAAAAGAAACCCCAACCAAAATCCAAGACAGAGAACAAGAAAACGGCAAAGCCCTCCTCCCATATATAAAAGGCACTACAGACAGAATCAGCAAGATCCTCCAAAAACACAATATTAAAACAACATTCTGCACAAACAGAAAAATATCCACCATCCTAAGAAACCCCAAAGACAGAGTCGAATTAGAAAACCAAGGAGTATACGAAATCCCCTGCACTGCCTGCCCTGCCACATACATTGGACAGACTAACAGAAGAATTAGTGCACGCATTGAAGAACATAAGAACTCAATCAAAAAAGAAGAAACGACCTCTTCCTGGTCCAACACCTCAAAGCCACAGGACATAAAATTAACTTTAAAAATACCAGAACTATTGCCAAAACCGAACACTTCAACAGCAGAATAATCAGAGAAGCCATAGAAATAGAAAAACGCCCACACAGCATGAACAAAGCGAGATGACACCTCCGCCTCCCAGCCATTTGGAAACCCGCCCTCATGAACAGACGAATACCTGCAACCTCACCACTGCCCACTCCAAACCCCTCCGAGCCATACATGAAGCAAGCCGACACCAACTATGGAGATGCAGCGCGACCTCGAACTCGAAGCCGGGCAGCAAGAAATCCAGCCAATCAGAACACGGCCAACCCCCAACCAATCAAAACACAGCCAGGCCCCCCACCAATGAGAAGACACCCCACCCAATCAGAACACAGCCAAGCCCCCACCCATTCAAATCCCACCCCACTGACAGTTAGAAAGAAAAAAGCAGCTGCAACCTCACATCACTCTGAAAAGCAAGAGCCAAAGACAGAGGCCTGATATGATGAATGAGACTTCATCGAAGCGTTGCCTAGACACTTTGAATCTTACGCGGGAGAAAACCCGAACAACCAAAGATCCACATACAAATATACCATGAGAACCTCAGAAAACAAATATATATATATATATATATATATATATATATATATATATATATATATATATATATATATATATATATATATATTCTTAAGTTTTCATGGGTACTTACATGTATGGTATTCAGCTTTGTTTGGGTATTTTCCCACGTCATTATAGTTGTGCTTTTAAAATTGTAGCAATGTTTTGGCAGAATCTCAACAAAGCTGAATACCATGCATATATATATATATATATATATATATATATATATATATATATATATATATATATATGTGTGTGTGTGTGTGTGTGTGTGTGTGTGTGTGTGTGCATATAAACACACACACACACACACACACACATATATAAAGTTTTCAGAATATATCTGAAGATGAGGAAGATTTAATAGAATTGATTAGAAACCTGCTGGTGGATGCTTTGCAAATTGAGAAAGTTATAATAGTAGAGGAGATTGATCAAATTTACAGATTAAACTCAAGAAGACACAAAGTGCCCAGGAAGGTCAATATTAGATTTGTCAATAAGGGATGAAATATTGAAGAGAGTGAGGGAAGAACCACTACAATATAGAAAAAAAGAAAATCATGGTGTTGAAACAGATCCTCAGGAAGATAAGAGATCTAAGAAGACAATATCAATTTTTGACAACAAAGCTGAATGAAAAAAGAATACATTTTAGATGGATTAAATGGGATCGTAATTAACTGGAATTCTAGAAGGTATTGGGCATTGTTTACCTGAACATCACTTTTCTTTGTAGGCAAGACAGATCAGGATGGGTGTTACTCTTCCTTATCTGTTTAGGACTGAGTCTGTGCAAAAGGCTTATGAGCCTAGCTCCGCCCACTCTGGGTGGCTCCTCCCAATTTATGCAAAGTCAGTACAACAGACTGGATTGCCTCTAAGAAAGGAAAAAGAAAAACAAGAAGATTAGCAGGACCCCCCTGGGTCCCATGAAAGAACTGACCCCAAGGGTGGGGCTGACCTGTCTTGCCTACAAGGAAAAGTGGCGTTCAGGTAAACAACACCCATTTTCCCTTGTAAGGCTGAGATAGGTCAGGATGGAACATATCAAAGCAGGGTTGTCCTTGGGAGGGTTAAGACTGGTCCTGGCTCTCATGGTCCGAAACAAGTCGTTGGAGTACCTGTCTACCAAACACTGCATCTGCTGAAGTGAAGGAATCCAGGCAATAGTGACGGATGAAGGGCGAAAGTGAAGTCCAGGTAGCAGCCCTGCAGATCTCTTCCACTGATGCCTGTGTAGCCCATGCCACTGTCGTAGCCGCACTGGCAGGGACCTGCTGGAATAGGCATGAGCTATGCATGCCTTCATCCATCTACTTACTGTAGATGGAGAAACCTTACCACTCAATGAAGAAGGTTGGAATGAACAAAACAGATTCCATCCTGCAGAAACCAGCAGCACATTTAATGTACATTTTTAAAAACTCTGCGCACATCCAGAGTGTGCCATGTCTTCTCCAACTCATGGACTGGATGAGGACAGAAATCCAAAAGCACCAGCTCCTGAGCCCTGTGGAAGGATGTGTTGACCTTCGGAATGAAAGCCAGATCCAACTGTAAAACCACCCAATAAGGATGGAAAAAAGCAGAGGTCAGGGCAAACCGAGAGAACCACCAATTCCAAAACTCTCCTCACCGAGGTGACTGCCACTAGGAAAGCCACTTTCAGGGTAAGGAGATGACGACTGGATTGTTGAAGCGGCTCAAATGGAGGATTAGTGAGGGACTGAAGAACCTTGGTCAGATCCCAAGTGGGGTACCTACCACAGGAGGGCAAAGGTTGGTCGCTCCTCTGAGGAACCTACAAACCATAGGGTGCTGAGCCAAAGATTCCAACTTCCCACAAGACAAGAACAATGAGATGGCTGAAACCTGCCTGCAGAGAGTGTTGGGGGAAAGACCCTTGTCCAGGCCCACCTGTAAAAAGTCCAAGACTGCAGCCACCAAAGCTTGTAGAGGAGAGACACTGGACTTAACAAACCAAGTTGAGAAGGATTGCCAAGAAGGATTGAAGATAAATGCGAATTGTAGAAGGGCACCTGGAGGCCTGAATGGTTTGGACAACCTTGGAAAGCTGGGCATTTTTATAAGATGCCCCACTCAAATGCCAAACTGCCAGGTGTAGCCACTGGGGCTCCGGGTGAGACAGGGACCCCTGGAAAAGAGAGACATCCTCCTCAGGAATCCGCCAAGGGGGGATCACTGAAAGGCCCATCAAATCAGCAAATCAATGCTGGTGAGGCCAAGGGAGCCACCAATATGATTTCAGCTCGCTCCATCAGGAGCTTTCAAATCACCGCTGGGATCAGTGGCAAAAGTGGAAAGGCATAGAGTAGAAGGGCAGAAGGGCAGATGCAACATAAGGCGTTAGTGCCTTCAGCTCCTAGGGAGAAATACCTAGTATAATACCTGGGCAGCTGTGCATTAAGGGATAAGACGAATACATCCACTCCTAGCAATCCAAACCTCAGGGAGAATTGCCGAAATAGGGAAGTCTGCAATTGCCATTCGGCGTGGTGAATGTTCATCCTGATGAGCCAGAAATATGCTCTGTTCTTATCGACAGAAGATGTTGTTCTGCTGACCTGACCAGGGACTCCACCTCTGTCAAAAGGTAAAGGGGCCTGGTACCTCCTTGTCAATTAATATGGGCTTTAATGGCCCCATTGTCAGTCATAACCAGAACATTAGATCCCAACACCTGGGAGAGAAACTTTCTCAGGCTTAAACGAACAGCTCTAAGCTCTAACCAATTGATGCTATGAGCCTGTTCCTGTTGCGACTACAATCCTTGAGCCCAGAGGGAACCTAAATGGGCACCCCTACATGACAAGGAAGCATCGGTGGTAAGGACCAGGCAGGATTCAAACTTGAAAGACTGTTCTTTGGACATGGCTCTGGATAGTCACCAGTGGAAGGAAAGTAAAATTTGCTCAGACAACTTTACCTTCCTGGGGGAATGGCTGGACCCCACTCTCTGGAAGGGAAGCAAAAACTACTATAAGGATCAGGCATGGGGCCTGGCCCAGGGAACAATGCCAATACAGGATATCATATTACCTAAAAGCTGAGAAAGAAGATCTAAAGGGACAGGACCCTTGACAGAATGCCCCTAATCATTCCCTGTAGGCCGACCAGACTCTCCTGGGAGAGAAACACCTGACACACCCCAGTATCAATGATAGCTCCCAAATGAAGGAGGCGAGTAGTAGGAGAGAAATGGCTCTTTTTCCTATTGATGGAAAACCCCTGGTCCTGCAGAACTGAAATTATGATTTGCAGATCCTGCTGAGCCCTCTGACAAGAAGAAGACATGATTAAAATGTTATCTAAATGACATTGTAACTGCACCGGAATGGTATGAAGGTGCACTGTTAAGGGAGCTAGAATATTGGTAAAAACCCTAGGGGCAGAAGACAAACCAAAGTGGAGAGCCCTGTATTGGAAATGGCGCCCTGGATAACAAAACCTAAGAAAACTCCTGTGGGAAGTACAAATAGGCTTCCATCAAGTCTATTGATGTGAGGAAGTCCCCCACTGAACGCTTTCAAGAGGGAAGAAAGAGTGTGCATTTAAAACACCTGTACCCAAAAATTTATTGAGTCATTTCAGATCGAGAACTCCCTGAGGCCTTGGGAATAACGAAAATTCTAGAGAAGAAATTCATCCCCTGTAGGTCGAGGGGAACCTCCTGAATGGCCTTTAGGTACAGCAAAGGCTGGATGGCCGACTCCATCAGACTCCACCTCCCAGAATCTGTAGATACTGGACAGGAGATAAAGAACCTCAGAGGAATGGAGTAAAATTCCAATGAAAGACCTGATCTAACGGTGAACAGAACCCAGGCATCTGAAATAATACCCTCCCATTGGTCAGCAAACCACACTAAATGACCACCAATGGGAACGGAGTGAGCACTAGTGCTGGTGATGGTACGGACAATGTACTCCTCCTCAAAGAGGCCATTTAGAAAAAAACTGCTGTCTGCCCTTGCCTGAGTGATCAGGAGGAGGTTCTTGACATTGATAAGCAGGTTTCGACGGCCGGTGGAAACTGGAAGATGACTCTCCTCTGAACTGAGGGCGTTTGAAATAAGGAGCGTCCTGATGTTCCATCCTGTTTAGGAGCAAAGGATTCTGTTGTCTTTGGTCTCAATCAAAAGGGGCTCAAGGACCTCACTAAAGAATTTCTCCCCTTGGACCAGAGCAGACATCCACTTTCATTTACATCTGCCATCAGCTTGCCAGTTGTGTAGCCAGCACATGCATCTGGCTGCCACTGAGGAGGCAATGGCCTTTGTGGCAAATCTGTTGCTATGCAGGGTGGCATCTGCTGTAAATTCAGTAGCTGCCATGATCTTGTTGATGTACTGGAGGACACGGACATCCGATGAGGGAATTCTATCCCGCAGCTGCTTTAGCCACTTTAGCGAGGTTCTCATAAAGAAAGAAGCCGCTGTAGAAGCCTTGACAGCCCATGCAGCAGCCAAATGGGATCGCTGTAGTGGCTATCCACTCGCTTTTCTTCTGCCTTGAGGACTTCCTCTGGGTCTGAAGGGGCAGTCGAGGAGAAGGTCAAAGCAGCGACTGGAGCATCAACTGTGGGGACCTGAAGGATCTTGGTAAGTTCAGGACCCATGTTGAAGAACCTGTGATCAGAGGCCAGAGGAGGGGCAGGGCTTCAAGCTGTCCCTTGATGGCAGGGGCAGGGGCTTCAAGCTGTCCCTTGATGGAACTTTGGCTTTGGTGATGGAACCACCAAACATCTGGCTCATCAACCAGAACATTGGACTCCTCAGGAGGAAGTGTGGATGCTGCTTCATCATCTGAGTTTTCCAAATTTGGGTGTTTCTAGCCTTGAACAACAAGGGACTAAATAGTGGTTAAAACAACTTGTAAACACCTGAATTTCCTGAGAAGGGCCTTCATCTGCTGACATATCGGATTCAGGACTATCAGGTTCACCCACCAATGATGGAGTGAAGGAACAAAGTCTTCAGCCAACCCAGAAACTGGATCCTGAATAAAGGAGCCTCATTCTGACAAGAAAACTTCACAAACCCAGGATCTTCCTTCTGATAAATCAGAAGCTGCAGATGAATGACAGGTAGCTCTCTGCAAGCCTTCTGAGATGCCTTTCCTGATTGCCTTATCTATCAGGATCTGCCAATTAATAGGGACATCTGAATCAGAAGGAACAGTAGGTCTGGCTTCAGGAAAGGAGGGTTCCACCCCATTTACTACACCCACTCTCCTGCCAAGGTGCTGCTTCTCCATGAAGATCCTCAGCTTGACTGTAGCCTTCAGATGGAATGGGAGAAGCACCTCTTCTGGAAACCTCAGGGGACCAAGATTGGACATCAGGTCTGGAAGAAGGTCCTGGCTCCTCCAAATCCATGTCACAGATGAGTGATGCTGGGGATGGGGGGCATGCAGATGTTAAGTGAGAAGAGCCTGATGCACCTTGGCTATTTGCTTCTCAATGGCCTGATGGTGCCTGGAAGCATCCATCTCCTCTGCCCTTGAGGCCTTTTTCACAGGCTGCTTCCTTTTGGTCGAAGCAGCAGGAAGCCACTTTTGAAGCTCTGGTTTTCCTTGGGGATCAGCCATCTTGGAGCAGCAAGGCCAAATGTGGACTGGAAGCCCTTTAGCAGGAGGAAAGCACACAAAGGAATTTAAGAAATCATCTTCAGGGGAAAGTTTCTCCGTCCGCACATCACCACCACTTTCTTCTGCCCAAAAGCACTTCAGTAGAAAGATTTTCCTTTCTACTGGGACTCAGGCCATCCTGGGCCTGTTAGGGCAATATAAATAGACAGACCTTGCAGGGATCCCAAGGGCCCTGGTCTACTTCAGGATAAGGAAACCAATCCCCCACCGAGAAATTTGAAAATTATACAGCACCTACCCTTCGATGTCGTCCATAGCTCCAGAGGCAACTGGTGGTGACCAAAAGCACAGAAATGGTGGGAAGAAGTCTGTTCATCAGACTGGCCAACTGAGTCTTCAAAATGGCCGACATAAATTTCAAAATGGCTACCAGCCACAAGGAATCTTCAAAATGGCCATCTTCTTCTTCCCCAGGGAGAGGATTGCACCCTCCCTGGCTTTTAATGCTCTGCCAGGCAGAGAAAAGTACCAAACTCCAATAGAAAAGGGCAGCTATAGAATCCCCACAGCTGCTGCTTCACCACGGGGTTGTATAAGCCCCGCAGCTCCAAAGAGAACGTGGTTGCTGCTCACTCTCCTCTAAAAATGCCTTCCGGCGAGAAATTGCCTCCTCTTCACCCTGGAGCACCAAAAATCATCCCTGTGGCTTCCCAGTAATGGCGGAAGCCTTTGCTTGCCCTTTCTGGCTGCCCAGCCGATTCTTGATCTGATCTTTGCCCCAAAGGGCTGGAAAACGGCTGCTGTGGCCCCTGTCAGCTGCTCTGGATCCCCAGAGCATTCCTCGACTGTTTGGTGCTCCTGCCTTTCAGCTGTGCTGCAGAGCATCAAATTTAAACTGGGAAGGCAAAAAGGAGGCTTTTTGTAGAAAGAAAGGAAAAGAAAAGAAAAAAAATTCTAGTAAGGCTGCCTTTGGAAGGAAATTTCTAAAGGCAGGAGAGGCAATCACACACGTCCTATTCTGTTAAGGACTGAACATAAACTGGGGAGGAGCCACCCAGATAGGGTGGAGCTAGGCTAATAACGCCTTTTGCACAGACTCAGTCCTAAACAGATAAAGAAGAATAACATCCATCCTGACCTGTTGCAGCCTTACAAGGGAAAAAGACTGGATTCTATCTTTCAGGCAGCAGATTTTTATGAGAGACATAAAAACACTTTTGAAGGGAAAACACAAAGTGCACGAGGAGATAAGGAATCCAAAAGAAAACAGGGAGAAAAAGAACAGAAGATACAGTGATATAATACAAAGAAGACAAAGAGAAAGAAAACACTGACCAAGAAAAAGAGGACTAATAAGAGAACAAAGACAGAGAAGAATCAGTAGAAAGCTAAACCCTAAATATAATTAAGCAAGATGGAGAAAAGAAATGGGATCCTTTCAATGAATATAAATGGATTAAATTCCCCTTCTAAATGAATAATTTTTTTACACAATTATAAAAATTGGACACTGCAAGAAACACAAATAAAGAAACAACACTATAAACTTTTGGAATGCCCCCAAATTGGGAAATTATATTTTATATCAGCACAGCAAAAAAAAAAGAGGAGTAGCTGTATATATTAAAGAATCATTGGATGCTAAACAGATAGATGAAGAAGGAAGAATTTTGATGGCGGAAATAATAACTAATCAAAAAAAGATTTTGATAATAGCAATATATGCACCAAATAATAAGCAATAATATTTTTTACCAAACATTACAAAAGAAAATATTGGAAATGGAATATCAAAACATTTGACTTCTAGGATATTTTAATGCAATTGTGAATGAAACACGAGACTACAAAAGCACTAAATTAGGAAAGAAAGGAAGAGACTACCTAAGAAGTTTCTTAAAATGATAAAAGAAATATGTATACAAGATGTCTGGAGAGAAATAAACTCGAAAAAGACCCAATACACTTTTTATTCAAATAGATACAAATCATGGTCTAGAATTGATATGATATGGATGTCCCCAGAATTAAGAACTAATATACTTGATGTAGAAATAAACCCAGTGTTTGGGTGAACCACAATCCAGAAAATTGACTTGGTGAGGAGTAAGAAGAATTTTAAGTGAATGCTGAATCAAGCCATATTAAGAGAGAAAGAATTAACAAAATCTGTAGCAAAGGAAATGGAATTTTTCTTTAAAGAAAATAAAAGAAGATACCTCATTCCAGAATGTATGGGACAGTCAAAGCATACTTTAAAAAGGATTAGCTATAACTTACATGGCTAAAAAGAATAAAGAGAAAAAGTGACAAACTATAATGTTAAAATAAGAGTATATCAAACCCTGCTCCAGTTAACAACGGTGTCCCCCAAGGCAGCATTCTAGGACCCACACTCTTTATACTCTATATAAATGACCTTTGTGATCACCTTATAATCAATTGCGTCCTCTTTGCGGATGACATAAAACTATTCAACACCACTGACAATGCTACTATCTTTCAAAGCGACCTTGATTTTGTGTCTGAATGGTCAAACATCTGGCAACTCCAAATCTCGACCAACAAATGCTCTGTCCTCTGTCCTCTGTCAGCACACCAAATACAAACTAGGTGGATATGACCTTGTTGATGATCCTCACTCTGTCAAGGACCTTGGAATTCTCAAATCAAATGACCTAAGCACCAGAGCTCACTGTAACAGCATTGCCAAAAAGGCATTAAGAGTTGTAAATCTAATCTTACGAAGCTTCTTCTCTGGAAATATCGAATTGCTAACTAGAGCATACAAAACTTTTCCAGACCAATACTCGAATACAGCTCATCAGTCTGGAATCAGCACTGCATATCAGACATTAATACAATCAAGCAAGTCCAGAAGTATTTCACGAGAAGAGTACTACACTCCTCTGCTCGCAACAGCATACCCTATATCACCAGGCTTGAGATTTTGGGCTTGGACAACCTTGAACTAATGCTGCCTACAATACAAGAACTATGCCACCTTCAACCACAACAATATAAAAGCACACAACAGATACAAACTCAATGTAAACCGCTTCAAACTTGATTGCAGAAAGTACGACTTCAGCAACAAAGTGGTCAATGCCTGGACTCTGTTGTTATATCCTCTAACCCCCACTCCTTTAACCTCAAACTAACCACTATTGACCTCACCCCATTCCTAAGAGGTCTGTAAGGGGCGTGCATAAGTGCACCATCATGCCTACTGTCCCTGTCCTATTGTCCCCATTTATTCGTACCTATTTCCTGTATTCTTACTCATGTTTATACTAATATCTATTATCTTATAAGTGATTGACAAATCAAATAAATAAATAAATAAATAAAATATATAGATAGAAGCGAATATTAGGCTAATATCAAAAGAAGATGTAGATCCAATGCAGATAAAAAAATTATAGACCAACATCTTTATTAAATGTGGACTGCATAATCTTTGCTTCAATACTAGCAGAGAGACTGAAAAACTTTTTGACAGAATTTATCCACCAAAATGGTTTCTTACCAAAAAGACAAATAAAGCACAATTTAAGGATCATTTTAGATACATTAGAATCAGGGGTGGAATTCTTCAGGTTCACACCTATTTGCTAGAACCGGTTGTTAACATTCTAAGCAGTTCGGAGAACCAGTTGTTAGAAGAAATTACTGGCCTAATCCTGTAAGGAAGGCAGGAAGGAAACATTCTGGTGTTGCTTACAGAAATTGCCTCTCTGTTAACCCTTTTTACACTCTTGGCAGAACTAGACATCCTGTCTCTGGATCTTCTCTGGAGTTTTTTTCACACCTTTGCTGGTACTGTGCTTGTGTGGAGTGACCATTCAAAGTTACAATGGCACTGAAAAAAGTGACTTATAACCATTTTTCACACTTACAACTATTGCAGCATCCCCACAGTCACGAGAGGCCAGGCGAGGAGATGTGTGCCTCAATGTGAGTGATGTTGAGTTGGCCATGCCCAGCCAGTCACATTACCACCAAGCCATACCCATCAACTAAGCCACGCCCACAGAACCGGTTGTTAAAAAAATTGAATCTCACCCCTGATTAGAATACTATGAAACATATCCAGGAAAACAAATGGCACTAATCTTCTTAGATGCCCAGAAGGCTTTTGACAATATAAATTGGCAATTTATGATACATCATCTAAACTGTATGGACTTTGGAGAATTTATAAATGTAATTAAGATGATATATCATAAACAAACAACTAAGGTAATTGTAAATGACTATATAGAGAGCTTTAATATAAAAAAGGAACAAGACAGGATGCCCTCTATCACCTTTATAATTTATATTAACTTTGGAAGCTTTGAACAGGAATATCAGACAGAACTCAGTAATCAAGAGAATGGAGATAAGAGAAGAAAGATATAAGCTACAAGCATTTGCAGATAATTTGGTATTCATTGTAGAAGAATCACTAGAGATAATTCCAAAACTGTTAAAAGAGATACAAGAGTTGGAGAGGTAGCAGGACAGAAAATAAACAGAAAAAAATAAAGTTACAGTTAAAACCCTTACACAAGAACAAAAAGAAAATCTGGCAGAAAAAGCAGATTTTCAAATAGTTAAGAAAGGTAAATATTTGGGAATATACTTAACAGCAAGATGTGCAATGATAAAAGAACATAATTATCTAAAATTACTTAAGCAAATAAAATTAGATTTGGAAAAATGGAAAAATCTATAATTATCCATGTTAGGAAGGATTGCAACAATAAAAATGAATATGCTACCAAAACTGCTTTTCCTGTTCCAAACAGTACCTATAAAAATTGAAAAGAAATTATTTGATGATTTGAACAAATTGATGCTGAAATTTATCTGGCAAGGAAAAAAAGCAAGAATAAAATTCAAAATGCTACAAGAATCTAAAGAAAATAGAAGTTTGGACTACAAGATTGGTATTTATATTATCAAACATGTGATAATGTGGTTGAAATAATGGATAACCCTTAGACACAAGAGACTGTTATACTTCGAAGGATATTTACAATTAGGTTGACATGCCTTCCTATGGTATGAGAAGAATAAAGTCCATAGCTACTTCCAAAATCATTACATAAGAAACTCATTAATATCAATATGGGAAAAAAATAAAATCTAAAGCATGCTTGAAAATTCCAGAATGGCTCTCAACGATGGAAGCTTTTACATACTCAAATCTGGTGAAGTTTGATTGTGACATATAAAGACACTGAAGGGAAATTAAAATCAAAGAAAGAGCTTGAAGAACAGGCCATTATACTATCATGGTGGCCTCAATTGCAATTACTATCTAGATATGATACAGATATGAAAAGGACAAGCACCATTTAATAAGAAACTATTGAACTCTGATGAAAAATTAATTAAGAAAGTATATAACTTTTTTCTATATTTAAAAATTGAGGATGAACAAATAAAAGACACAATGGTACAATGGGTGGAAAAACTTTGGCTACAACATAGAATTAGAAAAATGGCAAAATTTATGGGAAAGGAACTATAGATTAAAAATGGCAACTTTTTATAAAGAAAATTTATATAAAATGTTTTATAGATGGCATTTACCACCTGCTAGGTTAGCTAAAATGTTTAAAAATAACATATGTCTAGAAAATGTTGGAAATGTAATCAAAATATGGGTGCATTTTATCATTTGTGGTGGACTTATGCTAAAAGAAAAAAAACTGGGCAAAAATACACAGATGGCTAGAAAAGATAATAGGGAAACGTAGATTTTAAACCTGAACTGTTTTTATGATATCAGAAAAATTTGATATGAAAAGTATGTATTTAGTATTACATGTCTAACAGCAGCAAGGATTATCTTTGCACAATATTGGAAAGATAAAGAAACATTGCAAGATGAAGAGATAATTAAGAAGATACTAATCTGTGCAGAAATTGATAGACTTACATTGAAAATCAAACAGAAAGAAGACACAGAATATTATCAAACATGGAACTTATTTTACCAGTAAGAATGGCATTTATATTGTTAAGCAAATTAAATACCCAGACAACACAATGTTTATTAAGCATTAAGAAATGTAATTAATAGAAAATTAATAAAATTTATTTTAAAAATAATAAGCATCCCGCTGGCCAAATCTGGCCTGCAAGCCTTGAGTTTGAGACCCCTGCTCTTAGTGGTTTACAAAGTCAGCATATTGCCCCCAACAATCTGGGTCCTTATTTTATTGACCTTGGAAGGATGGAAGGCTGAGTTAACTGGTCAGGTTCAAATGCCATTCAAACACAAGGAAAAACTGATTGACCACAACATGGGCAAAATAATAAAAAATGAAGAAGCTAAAGTGCTCTGGGACTTAAAAATTCAAATATGCAGGCACTTGCCACATAACACTCCAGACTTAACAACTGTCAATAAAAAAGAAAAGTCTGGATAGTGGATGTGGCTGTACCTGTAGACAGCAGAAGAGACGGCAAAGAACTGGAGAAGGTAACAGAATACAAAGACCATAAAACAGTACAACTATAGTAAAAGATAGCAAATGTAGTATCAATAGTAATCGGCACCTTGGTGTAGTCCTAAAACTTTGGAGCACTATTTGAATATAATCAACATTGACAAAATCAAAATCAATCAGCAGTCAATTGCAAAAGACAGCTTTACTTGGAACAGATTATGCCCCCCAACTAGGTGTGTTTTTTGGCAATAGTATAGAAGCCTTTGTCCTTTTGTGGACCGTATGCTTAACTTTCAAACTGGCACTACACCAAGGAAGTGGGAATCTAAATTTTTCTCCCACCTGATACTTATTTTGTAAAATTCTCCTTATCAATGGAGTAGCTTAATAAATAAATAAAAATCCATTAGCTATTTCATTCAAAGTCAAAGGTTTAAAGTATTCCCTTTATACTTCCCTCTACATGCATATTAATTATGATACAGAACAGGTTCTTCTGAACCTAGAGCACCAGAAAAAAAAGCTGCATTTTCTAAGCAATAAATTATCTAATTTAACCCTTGCTCTATAATCCAATTGCTGTTCAAAATTCCCCTAGAATTGTTATTGGCTTTGAACTGTATTTTGCCAGTTCTCAGAATGCAAGCACCTTGTCAAGCATTCTAACAAAATCATTGCCAACTTTAGGAATGGAAACTTTTGTTCCATTCTCTATTTCAAAGTGCAGCAAAGATTAAACAATTTAACCTTTTAAAAACACCTTCTAATACTGACTCTATATATCCATTTCCCACCAAGTATTAACTTAAATGAAAAGAATCTTAAGTTCTCATGCAATACATTAATATACACATTAAAAATATGCCTGTAGTCCTACCTCTATATTAAACATTTTAGGAGCAGCATTTTTTGTGCAAAATCCATTGAATTTATAAATGGATAATTAAAATCGGAACTGATAACTTCTCGGCACAATCTTATTAGCTAATAGTTTGCCTCTGGGGAAAAGATTAAATTGTTTGATGCAGAGTACAGTAGAAAAAAAAGCAAAATAATTAATGGAATTTGTAATTCTAACAATAATTGGTATCCCTGGCTTGTTAAGGGATTAATTTCCTTCCTTTGGAAGGGAAACTCTTTTAAGACTTGGTAAGATGTACATTTATTTAAATTTAGTTAACATAGTTCTGTAAATAATTGGCTAATTTAAAAAATTGAGAACTGAAACAAATAACCCATTTTCCCCTTTTTAAATGTACTTGCATTTTTCTACAACTGAAGATTATTGAAGCAGGCTCTGTCATTCTTGCAGAAGACAAGAAGATTTTAACTGATGAGCAAGTTAGGAATTTTTATGAAAGCAAATCAGAAGAGGTAATAAGCTCAAGTAGGTGGGGAGGTGAGGGCACAGTTATTGTTAAAGATATAAAAGGCTTTCAATATAGAGAAAAATATTGTTCTTTGTAATTACTGAAAATTAGTTATGATATAAATTGCATGTTGCCATAACTATTAAAGTTTAACCTTATCATGCCTTTTAAATAATTCTGAAATTAACACCATATGAACAAATTTCTCTCAAGGCTACCTTCCCTATAGTGATTTAAAGGGCCTTCTTCTACAATTATGTACAATCATTGTTCTGAGATAACAGTAATGAAGACAAGCTTTCTATCATTTCAACAATGTCTGGATGATGTTAAAAAGCATTATAATTCACTAATGGAGAAATGGCTTCAATGTCAGAGCTAGAATAGAGCTAGAATAGCTAGAATAAAGATGTTTTCAATCTTTGGTTTGAAAGTTTCACTAAATGCTTTTAAGACTTCCCAACTCAGCATCTCCAAAAGCAATAGTGTCAAATGAAAGTGATTTGAACAGAGACAGTTGGTGCCTACAAGTATTCTTGGCACCTCAATACCCCAATCAGAAACAAAGAATATTTATGTACTTCAGGGGTGGGATTCTACCAGTTTGGACCAATTCTGTAGAACTGGTTGTAACAATTCTGTGCAGTACTGAGAACTGGCAAATCGTGCCACTGGCTGGCTCCACTCCTCCTCAACCGCCCTGCCCTGCCCAGTCACTCCTTTTCTCACATGCACGCCATCCAACTTGACTGTGTTGTGCCTTCATCTAATTTTTGGTAAGTTGCTATTTTTCCATTTTTCCCCCTGACGATCAGCTGTTCTGACTATCAGCTATGTCGGGCGATTTAGATTAGCTAGAAAGCAGAAAATCATCAGATTTCTTGCTTTCTAGCTAATCTAAATCACTGTTGTACTGCTTTACCTTTTCCCAGGAGGCTTCCCTCAGGCCCAGTCAGGAGTGGTATTCAGGGGGTTGGTGGGAGGGAAGCAGCCTGAGAGCAGAGCTGAACCTTCCTTAGGACTGAAACTTCTATTTTTCAGTGCAGACTCAGGCAGCAGATCGCAGAAAGGTAGCTCTGTGAGTGAATCTGTGATTCTGCTAGGAACTCAATCTGCCTGCCTGCTTTGCCTGATTTTGGGTAAAAATCACTCTTTTTTAAATAAAAAATTCAATATACAAACCACACCCAGCCAGTCACATAACCACCAAGCCATACCCACAAATTAGGCCACACCCACAGAATTGGTTGTTAAGAAATTTGAATCCCACCCCTAATGTACTTCCTTTGTATGTCACTCTTCTATATGACATTAATGTGTCCAAGAACATGAAATGAAGCCTTTTCATGTAATGTAACATTTGAAAGGCAACACTTTCTCATATTAATATAGTTTACAGCATCTACCAATTCCATACTACCAATGGCATGAGCATTCTCATCTCTAATATCTTGTCTCATTATATTGATGAAGAAGCATAGGCACTTTTTGGGATACTAGCCTACTCACCAATTTTTTATAACTATTTTATCCATATAGTACTATTCTCAGGTTTGCTTGATCAAATACATTCCATTATACAGTATAATTATAAATTGTCATCATTAGCTAGGAATTTTAATTTTGATTTTCTTGGGTTTTTTATTGCTATACTATATACGCTTAAAAGAAGAAGAGGACAGCAGAGAATGAGGTGGCTGAATGGAGTCAGTCATTGAAGCAGTTGGTGTGAGCTTAAATGGACTCTGGGGAATGGTAGAGGACAGGAAGGCCTAGAGGAATGTTGTCCATGGGTCATGATGGGTCAGACATGATTTTGCAACTAACAATAACAATATGCTTCAATTTCCCACTGTGCTCACATTTTTTGTTTGTTAATTTATTTCAAATATCATGTATTTGATTTGTTGGTCTTTTATTGCTAATTTTAACACTTTAATCCATGGCCTGAGAGAGGTATTTAAACAGTGCTTCCTGAATTGTTTTACTGAGAGTCAGTATTCTAATCATAAAATATATAGAATTTTTAAACAATTGTAAACTTAGAGTACTGTTGTTATAAATATATAAATATATATTAGCACATGTGAGAAGCAGCATGATATAAAAGTGAAGATATTAGTCTAAAATCAGGTGGTGGTATCCTTAGAAGAAACCTAAAATATAAATATAACAAATAAAATGAACTAAGAATGAAAAAAGAGCATTCTCTTTTAACATTAATTCATTTATTCTTTAAAATTAACATTTTCCTTCTTAACCAAAAACTACTATACAATGCAAACATCATATAACGAATCCATGTGCTAACAACTAAACATATTCTCTTCTATAACATCTTTTACCTCTATATTCTCTTTCATCAATTGTGCCTCGCATCCTTCTTCCCAGTGGTGGGATTCAAAAAATTTTTACTACCATTTTACATTTTTTTACTGTGGGCGTGGTTTGGTGGTCATGTGACTGAGTGGACGTGGCCAATTTCACATCACTCACATCAAGGGGCGCCTTGCCTGGCCTCGCTTGCTTCGCCTCCTGAGTTCTTCTGGTCTTTGTCTATTAATTTGTCTTCTACTACAGTGTTTGATTGATTATCAAATGCCCACCCGTACTTTTAGATTCGGAACTCCCACAGATTTTTAGCTCTATTATTCTTCACAATCTTCTGTGGAAAATCCCTGATGGCTGGCTGGAGAATTCTGGGAGTTAAAGTCCACACATCTTTTAGCTGAGAGACACTGATCTATCCCTTGGGTTCTATCTAGTGTGGTAAATCCCTGCTCCTATGGATCTGGTGCTTAGTGCCTTTTTCTGTCCTTTCTCATGCACATAGGTGGATTTGTGGCTATGCAGATACAGATAGATAATTTCACAAAACATCCATAACAAAGTACATTTATTGGTACATCAGGTATCTTCATAACTCACATTTGTGATGAAGCTCTTCTATAATGACCAATCCTTTGTATATCAGCATTGCAAATAAAAAAAATGGTTATTTTCCTAACCCATCATGTAGCGATAGAAAGAAAGCTGTTATCAGTCCATGAGTGCAGACAAGAATGGAGGGAAACCTCCCTCAACCTCTCGGGGGTCAATTTAGTGACCAATCAGGATTACAGATGTAGCCACATGACATGAACTACATTTCCCAGGATACCTTTAACTACATTTACCATGATGCATTCCCTTAAGGGGACAGCTCACAATTCCTAAGTAACTAACCAATTCCCATAGACTGGCTGGGACAGCACACTCCCCGCCTGAAATTGTAAATTCCACTATTAAGAGAAGACAAATAAAAATTAACTATAAACTAAGATAAGCAGTAAACAGTAATACTAAATGAATAGCATATAACTACATAACTAAGATAAACAGTTAGCTATATAACTAAGAAACAAACAGTAAACTTTGATAAAGCATCAAACAAAGCAAAACATGCAAAGCTTGTGGTTCAATCTTCAAGTTCGGCCTCTTGGTGCAAGTCTGCTGGTCACCTCTGGTGCCCTTTTAGGGTGTACAGGTACTCTTGGTGGCAAAGATGAAAGTCTGCTGGTCACCTCTGGTGGCCTTTTAGGGTGTACAGGTACTCTTGGCAGCAAAGGTAGAAGTCTTCTGGTTACCTTTGGCAGCCTTTTAGGGTTGGAATGGTACTCTTGCTTCCACATTGTCAAAGGGCATCGGGAAGCTGTTGGAAAGGGTGTTATGGAGGCATTTGCCCATGTAGAGCATCTTAGTGGACGTCTGGTGGTTGTTGGCGGCCGTTTAAGGTGTTCTAGCGAATGTGTACGGATTGGCGGCAGCAGCCTTTGAGACTGAAACTTCATTCTTGTTTTTGGTGGTGCTAAAGGGTGTCGGAAGGCGGTAGGAATGGATGGTGCTAAGGTATTTGCCAGGGTTGGAGCCTATATCTGGGCATCACTGACAATTCCTATGATCCCCCATCCTAGTGGAGATTTGATGGCCACTGGGCCATCTATGAGACTGCCTACTGACTCAGAGAAGAGAAAAGGCGTGTGGGGCATTATTTCCCAGCAAGAGTAGGATATCAGCCTCGGGATCTAGAGTGGGAAAGTGATGAGCAAGGTGCTGTAGGTGAGATATGCTACTTATGACCTCAGGTGTTGTGATCTGACAGTGGTCGTTCGGTGCCCCATCGCACTCAAACACAGGTGGTAGAGGGAATTGGGTACTTCCATCCAATGACTCTATGCAGAGTCCAGTAGCTCTCCTCCCCACCGTGTTTCTTGGTCCATGGCCTGTTGATACAGTGAAAGGAAGTTTCTTTTGTTGCACCTCAAAGAGGTCGAAGAATGTAGGTCGGGCCAGGATGTGGGTGCTTTGAGTGTCTATCCACACGTACATTTTCATGGCATCTTCAGGACGTCCTTCAGTGTACTTTGGCTAAACAGATGGGAAGACACGAAGGAGGGCATGGTGAGTTGGCACACACTGCCATCTGGTTGACACTCACCACTGGCTCCAGGGGTGCCTCTGTAGCACGTTGAGGCTCCTTGGCTGGGGGAGGGTTATGTGTTGTCTGCTGTGGTGTTTTGGAGTCTGGATGCAGAGCGGCTGGATGCTGGTTGCTGTCAGCATCCGCGTAGGCATGGCAGTCTGGCTCAAGGGCATGTGTTGTAGATGGTTTGTGGTTCTCCTCAGAGTACTTTGTGAGGAGGTCATGATCCATTAACAGGTGGTGTTTTTTGCTGCCGGGTGTGGGTACCACATTCGTCTTGCCATACATCTGCATTAGAGTTGCTTGGAAGGTATGGCAGGAACTCTGTTGCCTGTGGATCGAGTGTAGCCACGGTGGCTGCTTGCATGCCTACTTGTTGAGAAATCTTCTTAGTAAGTGGTGGGCCAAGTTGCTTGCCCTGTAGGTCTTGAGACCTTCGTGTAGGTTCTTTGTTTTCGGGACTGGAATCTTGGGTTTTAGGTTTTACGACGTCAATGTTTGGACTGTCATCTAGAGCCTGTGGTTGAGGGTCGCCCTTTGATTCCTTGATTCTGGGAGACTGCCAAGTAACTGTGCCAGTTTCTCCTGCTCATGTTGTAGTGAGTGCTGCTCATCCACGTAGGTCTTGGCACATTTATCTGGGCTCTGTCTTTTCAACTCTCCAAGGTGGAAGTTGAAGGAGGCGGCATTGGCTGCCTTCTGCAATGTTGCAGCCCGTGCTGTTTTTGCTGCCGTCACTCTTTGTAGTTCGAGCAACTCCACTTGG
The DNA here is from genome assembly GCF_049901715.1 of Pseudonaja textilis. Lineage (NCBI taxonomy): Eukaryota > Metazoa > Chordata > Lepidosauria > Squamata > Elapidae > Pseudonaja > Pseudonaja textilis. Next base: position 67,146,215 of record NC_142008.1, read on the forward strand.
GCTTGAGTTTTGGCTATTTCTGCCTGTTGGTTGGCCTGAGCTTTGGCTAGTTCTGCTTGTTGTCTGGCCAATTCTGCTTTCTGCCGTGTTACTTCCATTGTGAAAGGTAAAACTACTTTTGCTACCACAGCTTTGATTCAAGCTTCTACAGCTTGGTTGGACTACCTTGCTGCTTTGGAGGCCTTCTTCGAATGGTGGGAAGAAGCTGCTTGTGATTGAAGACGTATGTTGGATGTGGTCTTCTCCCTTGACACTCCTCCCCACTGTAGCTTGTTGTGGAGCGCTGCCTGGAGGGCTGTCTTGCTTTTCTCAACACAATCTTCAGGCTCCTTGTGAAACTCCTTGAAGTATTGGATGTATGTTAGGAGTTCTGGGTCACCCAGTCTTGACTGGATGGACTTGAGGTTGTTTTCACTGCGCCTTCACCATATGAAAAGGGTGTCTAGATCATCTAGCAATGTACGGAGTTTCTCGGGGGCAGGTTATGTATTGGGGCATCACAGATCTTCTCAAACTTCACCCATGAGTCTATGTAGCGGTGATATTGCTGCTGCCAATTGTTCTTCAAGAGTTCTTCCATGGGTTTGGTAAGCTTCTTACTCTTTCTGAGGTCGTAGGTTTTCTGAAGTATCACGACTTCTCCATAGGGTTAGACATCTAAAGGCGGTTGTTCGGAACAAGGCTCCACATTTATGACAAGGGTGGGTGGAGGATTCGGGTCTTCTGGTACATCAGAGACATCTGTCCTGGCTGAAGAAGTTGCCATGCTTCAAATTGGGAAAGGAAGAATTTTGGGAAATGTTAGTGGGGTTTTTTTGTGCAATTCCTTTTTGTAATAGGGTACGCTGCAAGCAGGTAGCAAAGTAGAATTGCTGCTGGATTTAACAGTTGAGCACGTAGGTGGCATTGCAGAGTCTGGGCAATGCTAGCACAGCACATGGTATGGCTGCTTCTTGGGTGCGATGTGAGCTTGCAACAAAGGGGGGCACTAAAGGTTGCATCACGAAGTCTGCGGACTAGAGAGCTGAATGCAGAAATATGCCAGCATAGCCTGAAGACTTGAGGGCAGAACGCGAAATAAGGGTCCCTTGCTTCACAAGGTGGCAGCAGAGGGTCTGGAAGACACCCTTGCTATGCCCATGTTAGGTTGCAGTTACTCTTGGGACCTTTGAATTAAGTTGATTAAATGATGCACAATAGTTTCATAATCACTCTGGTCAATATTTGAGAAATTGTGGGGGGGAAAATCACATAAGGAGAATTTTTTTTTTTTTGTTGACCACCAGAAGGGAACAGTGGGCTGAAGAGAAAAGGAGGGGGGACCCCTAGCCCACTCTTGAAAAGAAAATGACTTCACTGTAAATTTCTTCTTGACCACCAGATGGAGCTAGTAGGTTGTAGGTAATCTTGGAACATTTGAATTAAATTGATTAAATGTTCACAATAATTTCAAAAGTAGTTATCAATGCAAACACGTATTGGAAACTCAGGGAGATTTTTCTTTGAGTACCAGATGTGGCTGTGGGCTACTTTAAGATTCAGAAATCTTACAGAGTCCTGCTAAAATTCCTCTTTGTAATCCAGACAGACTCCTGATCATCTGTGGGTAGATAAAGAAAGAAGGGGAGGGATGCCTCCTAGCAGCCAAATGGGCTTTTGAAAGTTGGGCAGAGAAGAGGGGGGTGGGTTAGAAAGCTCTTTGTTTGTAGCATGTGGGGAACTCCAGCCCCTCCCACCATGCAAACAGCATGTAGAGAGTTTAAGACAAAGGAGTCTGATGAGGCAGTTTAATGACTGACTTCCTGTTGAAGCTTCTGGGTGAAATCAGTCTTTGTGATTTGGGGGGAGGACTGTGCTTTGTTGCTTTGGAGACAGAAGAATGTTGATTACCTGGCTTCTGTATTGGCAGCCAAGAGCAGAAGAAATGCGAAGCCTTTCCTTTATCAATACATGCTAGATTTCTGAGACTTTCTCAACTGAGGTTAGATTATCTTTTGAGAACGGGGACATTTCTAACTCTCCTTGTTATGCAAATAGAGTCTCTGAGATAGTAGGAAGGCAAATTGAGTAGAGAGGAGGGGTGAGTAGAAAGGTCTTTTTGTTTGTAGCATGTGGAAAATTCCAGCCCCTCCCAACATCTACAGCATGTAAAGAGTTCCGATGCTCACAGAGAGAAAGACGAGACATGCAGGTTCAGATTAACATTGCACATTCACTCCTGGCTTCAATATCACGTTGTTTTATTACAAATCCAGAATTAATAAATTTATTCTGATGGGTTAGAAATCATCTTTTACTTTTCTTATTTTACTTTTCTGATGGGTTAGGATTCATTTTTTATTTTTCTGTCCTGTCTCAAGCATATAGGTAGATTTGTGGCTATGCAGATGTAGATAGATAATTCCACAAAACATCCATAACAAAGTACATTTATTGATACATCAGGTATCTTCATAACTCACATTTGTGACGAAGCTCTTCTATAATGACCAATCCTTTGTGTATCAGCATTGCAAGTAAAAAAATGGTTATTTTCCTAACCCATCATGTAGCGATAGAAAGAAAGCTGTTATCAGTCCATGAGTGCAGACAAGAATGGAGGGAAACCTCCCTCAACCCCTTGAGGGTCAATTTTGTGCCCAATCAGGATTACAGATGTAGCTACATGACATAAACTACATTTCCCAGGATACCTTTAACTACATTTACCATGATGCATTCCCTTAAGGGGACAGCTCACAATTCCTAAGTAACTAACCAATCCGCATACCATTCGCTCACCTGCTTTCCAGTTCTGTTCTTGTGCTGTTATGATCAGTGATCAGTACTGAATTACACGAACACAACTTCAGGAATAATTATAAAAATGATGATTTCTCACTCATTTCTTTACTAGTAGTCAAAACAAAATAAGCAACCACAAATGTCATCTAAAGTTGGAACCCAAAATCAGATGTACACTAAATGTAGACTGATTTTTAGCTATACAACTTCCCAGCAAACAGCAAATTTTGAGGCTCCAGGTAAAGGAGATTCATTTTAGGATGAGTAACCACAGTTTGCATATTGTAAGTTCCTAAAGAATGCTGGGGAAACTCTGTATTTTAAAGAACATTTGAGGGAGGGGTGCAGAATAGCATTTCTCTGCCTGAGGCAGTAGAGACCTGACACCAGTCAAAACACTGTTTGTGAAGCAACTGATCAACATTGACAGGGTAAGCCACTAATATATGAAAATAAGAGCAAATTCCACTCCCTTCTAGTACTGATGATGTTACCTAGTTTGGTAATGGAACATCTACAAGAAAATCATCAAACTCAGAGAGCACCAAGGACCCCACAATTAAACCCCGAGCTACAAATATTCTCTTCTATTGATAAATACTTTGTTGTTAGAGTCTGCCTTATATGAGATGGCTCCCAGTGGATTTCATTCTAAATTTTGATATGATTTCTGTAAATAAGGAATGTAGAATTATAATGGCCGAGTATTTGATCCTTCATGCATTAAAAAAATCAAACCTAAGAGATAAACAAATAAAAAACAGGTTTGAAAAAAGAAAAGGCTCAGGAAAGAAAAGAGTGAAAGTATAAGAAGAAAGAAAAGAAGGAAAACCGAAAACAATTACTTCCAACTTTCTTTGGTACATATCAAACTCTTACTCTAAGATTAACATTTGTCTACATTATTTCCATAATCCCATATCTAATCATCAAAACCCAGATCAACTTTAATTTCAGTTTCTCCCAAAAAGTCCAGTAATGGTTCATATCACTTTAATCACTATTTGTTAAGGAAACCACAACTGATTTATTTAATTGCATCAAACTCTAAATAAAACAGGAATGAAAAATCCTAAACCATAGTGTAGACCCATGCTTCTCAACTTTGGCAATTTTAAGGTGCATGGACTTCAATTCCCAGAATTCTTCAGGCAGCATGTAGTTCACCCATCTCAAACTTGCCAAGACTGAAAAACACTGATTTACAGAGAGGGATTTTTCTATTCCTCTTTTACCAGTTCTTACTTACTTATAAGCAATCATAATGCAAAATCCTTACTTCCACCCCATTCCAAAGAAACCACCATTCGCTCACCTGCTTTCCAGTTCTGTTCTCCTTCATGCAGAGCAACAAAAGAAGACCATGTGACTACAGTTTTAAAAAGGTTCAGTCAGACCTTCCAAAAAAGAAGTTGGAACTTCTTTTTTGGAAGAACTTCTTTTTGGGAAGAACTGTTTTTTTGGAAGGTATGACTAAACTTTTTTAAAACTAGTAATCATATGCTTTTCTTTTGTTGCCCTGCACAGAGAACAGAGAAAGCAGGTTAATGAGGGAATGATGGGTGTTCTGGAATGTGGTGGAAGTGAGGATTCTGCATTATCTTTGCTCTTGGATGAGGTGGAAGTGAGGATTTTGCATTGTTATTTTAAAATGGGGTGGAAATGGGACTTTGCATTATAATGCAAAATCCTCATTTCCACCCCATTCCAGAACATCCTCCATTTCCTCACTAACCTGCTTTCCAGCTCCCTTCTCCTCTATGCAGGGCAGCAAAAGAAGACCATGTGGCTACCAGTTTTTAAAAAGTTCAGTCAGAAGGACTTCCAGTGGTGCTGCCACACTGATGCAATGCAGGGGAACGGAGCTCCGTTCTGAATGCCCGAAGATCGGTAGCCCGAAAGGATGAAGTTTGATCCTGGAGGGACTGGAGATAGAGAGGAGAAGATTCAGAGGCACCGGGATGAAATGTGATTGCAAGAAGAAATCCTGAAAACCAGCATGAAAGAGATCGGTTTTCATTATTTGATACAGAGATGTGGCAGCCTGACTGATTGAAGCAGGAAGCAAAGAGTGGAGAAGCAACGCAAATAACGGTGAGAAGTGGGACGAAGGAAAGTACCAACTTCTTCTTGACATCTGAGAGATCTGTAGCTGTAGAGGAACAGGGAGAGAGGCTCCAAACCGAGGCAGAGAGATAAGTGGTGATTTGGTGGAAAGAGTGGCTATGGCATAAAGAGCGAGTGAACAGTGACATCAAGAGATTGATAGACTGAGAGATTGAGGGAAAGGTGAAAGGAGAGACAATGATCTCGAGATTTTGGACAGTTGAACTGGCGGGTAAGAAGACGTTTTTTGGAAAAAAAAATATCTGATTGTTGGTGGTTGGATGATCAATACAATATCAAGAGAGACTGGGTACAGCAAGGAATGAGAAGGAAACACGACTGGAAGAAGAAATGAAAGTGACTGCATGATTTAGAAGGAGACATCTTGAGACTAAAAGAGACAGTATTACTGACTAAAGAATTTTCAAGTATGCTACGTACCATATAATGGTGATTTAAAGATTCTATATTGAATAATAATGTGCTATATTGAGTATGACAAGATCTTGGGAATGATTGAATTTCTAGAACTATTTGAACAGAGGTAAAACAATATAGACATGGAAAATTAATTTAAGAATCTTCTTAGTGCTTTATAAGATTATTAATTAACTATTTTGTATAAATAATATTAATTACTGATTACAGATTATAATTTATAGATAACTTTATATTCTACACTGTATAATAATTACAAAGCTTAGTTAGAAGGCTATTAATTGATGTACTAGTGATTATTGATTATTGACTATAGAAAATACCCCATGGTATAACGTATTTGTTAAAGAAGTTTTATTAATTAATTGTGACATGCTACTAAGTGTTTAATTACTAATTATCAATTGATTATCAATTAAAAGATTGTATTATAGAGAAGTAGGAAGAGGAAAGTATTCAAACTAAATAGTACATTGGACAAGACAAGACAAGGAGCAATCTCAAGTGTGTCACTCTATGGTAGATTGGAAGAGTCTCCTTAGAATTCTGAAAAAGACAATGATGACCACAACCACGAAGACTGGAAAGAAGACCACAATGACAATATCTTCCTCATCAGGACAAAGGTCATTAGAAACTATGTTTGGTGAGGAGAAATTGGGATCTACATTAAACTTATAGACTGTACAATCAACATTAAATATGATGCAAGAAATTATGGTGAGCACACAAGAATTAATAGCAAAAAATCACGAGGAACTGAAGAGTGAATTAAAGAATAATATAAGAGAGGTAAAGGCCAATATATGAAAATTAGATGATAAATTTGGAACAATGCAAGAGACGATGGTCAAGAATGAGCAGAAACTGAAAGCAGTAGAAGTCAGAACCAAGCAAGTGGAGAAGAAAATAGAAGCGACAGAAGAAAACTGGATGGCAGTACACAGAGACCTCCAGGAGGCAGTACTTCACCTGGAAATGGAAAAATCAGCATTCTTCCTCAGATTTCAGAACATGAAGACAGAGAAGAAAATCTTCCAAACCTAATGGCAGAAATAATAGTCAGCACTCTCCAGATTCAGAACCATATACACGAGGCATATAGAGTGCATACAAATTATGCGCAGAAGAATAAACTGCCAAGAGAAGTTCATGAACAGTTCATGAGAAAAGTAACTAGAGATCAGCTGTATGGAAGAATGAGAGACGAGAGACATTGATACATAAAGGAAAGGAGGTGGTGACCCTAAAGCACATACCTAGAAGGGTCAGGGAGCAGAGGAGAAATTACCATTTTTTATCAACATAATTGGTCAAGAATAAGATTATGTTTAGATGGCTCATTCCGGAAAGACTTATGATATCCTGGCAAGAAAAAGAAATTAGGATTGATATGCTGGATAATGTGCAAGGAGTTTTATGAGCTATACCTGTGGATGGAAGAAGAACAAGAGTGTAGAGAAGAGGTGGAGAGTAAAAGTTTGGAGGAACAAACATCGGAAGATAAGGAGTCAGATCAAGAACCAAGAGAGAGGAAGGGCTACGAGGAAGGAAGAAATACTAGACCATGGAGAGTACTAAGAGGAAGGAAAGAAACAAGAGTAGTTGTCTACAAACAATAAAATGGATGTTGGAACCACCCTGCTATCAATTAATATGAATGGAATCAACTCATCAACCAAAAGGAAACAGACACTGGCAAAATTGCAAAAACAAAATATAGATATTCTATGTCTCCAAGAGGTCCATATTGCCAAATAATATGGAAGTATCCTAGAATTTTCCAAATTAGGTAAACTGCATGTGGCATTGGCAAGTTAAAAAAAAAAAGAGGTATTGCAGTATACATTAAGGAATGGCTGAAACCAAGGCAGATATATGGAGATGATGATGGAAGAATGCTTTTGATAGAAATAACTCTGAATCGAAAGAAAGTATTGTTGGCAATAATTTATGCACCAAATACAAACCAAAAGGAATTTTACTATAAACTTCATCAAAAAATAATAGAAACAGAGCAGGAAAATGTGTGTGTAATAGGGGATTACAATGCAGTGTCTGATATAGAAAAAGATTATTTAAGTAGCAAGAAAAATAAAAAAAGAGAACACTCCCAATTTCATTTGACAGAATGGCACAAAAATTGAACCTAAAGGATATTTAGAGGGAATTAAATCCACAAGAAAGACAATATACCTTTTTCTCCAATCCACATAAATCGTGGTTGAGAATCGATATGATATGGATGAATTCGGAATTGGAAAAGGACATCAAGGAGATAGATATCATGTCAAACAGCTGGGCTAACCACAGTCCTGTTAAAATGAAATGGAAAGGAGAGAGAAGTGGGAGATGGACTTTTAATAGAAGCCTACTAAAAGAAAAAGAATATGCCCAAATGTTGGAAAAAGAACTAAAAACATTACTTGAGATAAATTTGAGAGAACAGACAACACTACAAAATTTGTGGGACACAACAAAAGCTTACATAAGAGGTTTAACAATAGCTTATGCAGCAAAAAGAAACAAGAAAAGGAAGAAACAGCGGACTGTATGGCAGGAGAAATTGAAAGAATTAGAAACTAAAATGCAGAAAGACCAGGATGAGGAAATTAGAAGAGAAAGAGATATAGTGAAATGTGAAATGAACATAAGGTTGCAAGAGAAACTGGCCTAGAAACTCAAATCGGTGAAACAAAATAATTTTGAGAATGCAAACAAACCAGGGAGGTGGCTGGCACATAAATTGAAAAAGGAAGAGGGGAAAAAGTAATAATACATGTGCTGCAAGATGAGGTTGGGAGTCCATGCTGCCAGACAGACAAAAAGAAAACCATTAGCCAGAAGTTCTTTTCCAGTCTATACACGCAGGAAGAAGTCCCAGAAGAGGATATTACACAATACTTAAAAAATAGGGATTTACCCATAATATCAGACATTGTGAGGGAAATGTTGAATAATAAAATTACTATGAAAGAACTGAAAGATGCCATTGGAAAACAAAAAACCAATACAACCCTGGGGCTGGATGGAATTCCAGTAGAGTTTTACAAAGAAATTCAGAAGCCATTAGAAGAAATAATTTTAGATTTGTATAATGAGACATTTGGACAGGCAAAAATACCAAAGACATGGACAGAGGCACTTATTTATTTATTTATTTATATTTTTTATTTATTTATTTTGTCAATTGCTTACAAGATAATAGGTATAAGTAAAAGCATAGTTATGAATACATGGATACATATAAGAAAAATTTAAAAAAATAAAAGGAACAATAGGACAGGGATGGTAGGCACGTTGGTGTGCTTATGCACGCCCCCCACAAACCTCTTAGGAAAGGGGTGAGGTCAATAGCAGACAGTCTAAGGTTAAGGTTTTTGGGGTTTGGAGAAAAAACCACAGAATCAGCTAGAGTATTCCAGACATTGACCACTCTGTTGCTGAAGTCATATTTCCTGCAATCAAGTTTGGTGCGATTAACCTTGAGTTTGTATCTATTGTTTGCTCTTGTGTTGTTATGGTTGAAGCTGAAGTATCATTTTATATATTATACTTAGATCGGACTGAAGGCGGCGTGGTTCTAGGTTTTCTAGATCTAGAATTTCGAGTCTGGTGGCATAAGATATTCTGAAATGAGTAGAGGAGTGGAGAATTCTTCTTGTTAAATATTTCTGGACTTTCTCAACTATGTTGATATCAGATACATAATATCGGTTCTAGACTGATGAGCTGTATTTGAGTATTGGTCTAGTAAATATTTTGTATGCTCTAGTTAGTAGTGTAATCTTACAAGAGAAAAAGCTCTGTAAGATTAGGTTAACAACTCTTAACACCTTTTTGGCTATGTAATTACAGTGGGCTCTAGCACATAGATCATTAGAGATGAGTACTCCAAGATCCTTGACAGAGTTTGGATCATCAACAAGGTCTTGACTATTCAGCCTGCATTTTATTTTCTGTTTTTATTTTTATTCTTTTTGCCAATATGTAGGACAGAGCATTTATTTGTTGCAATTTGAAGTTGCCATTTGTTTGACCATTCTGATACATAGTCAAGGTCTTTTTGAAGGGTAGCAGTATTGTCTGTGGTGTTGAATAGCTTTACTTCATCAGCAAAGAGAACACAGTTGCTCTTGATATGATCACAGAGGTCATTTATGTAAAGTATGAAAAGTGTTGGTCCTAGAACACTGCCTTGGGGGACACCACTTTGACAGGTACAGAATTTGATAGGATGCTCCCAATTTTGACCATTTGTTGTCTGTTTGACAGGAATGTTTCTATCCAGTTATGCAGGTGTCCAGAGATACCATAAGATTTTAGTTTTAGGAGTAGTTTGTCATGTACCACTGAATCAAAGGCTTTACAGATGTCTATGTAGATTGCATCTATTGCTTTGCCCTGATTGAGTTGTTTAATCCATATGTTTTTGCAGTTTAGAGTGGCAGATTACAGGATAGTTTTTTCCTAAAACCAAATTGTTTATTAGAGAGTAGGTTGGTTGTTTCTAAGTGGAGGATGATGGATTGGTTAATAATTGATTCTATGACTTTACAGGTGATGCAGCATAAAGAGATTGGTCTGTAATTTTCAAGTAGGCTGGGGCCTCCCTTTTTGAAGATGAGGATGACCGTGGCTTGTGACCATAGTTTTGGCAAGGAGCTGGTCCTGAAAGAGTTTTCATAGATTATGCTTAGAGGTTCGGCTATGGCAGTGGATAGCTTTTTTAAGAAGTAGGCACATATTCCATCCGGTCCAATAGATAGAGATGGTTTTAGATTGCCTAGTGCTTTTTCAACATTGTCTTCTGTAAAATCAATATGTATTAGATCATTGTAGTTGTCTATGGTTCGACTAGGAAATACTGGGCATGATCAATTGCTGTTTACAAATACTGAGCCAAAGAATATATTAAAGAGGTTGGCTTTAATAGTGTCATCGTTGCAGTCTTTGCCGTTAGATTCTTTCAGGGGTGGGATGGACCTTGAGTCTTTTAACTTGTTTACAAAATTGTAGAAAGCGCGGGTGGAATTGGTGTGTAGAAGGTTTTATTCTTGTTGAATGTGATAATTGGTGTATTCAGTTTTTATCTGGTGGCATAAATTTTTGTATCAGCTTTTAAAGTTCGCAATGTGACAAGATTTGTTTTTCCACCAAAATGATTTCTTTTTGAATTGAAGCTTCCTTATTGTTATGGGTAATTTGTTTTTTCTGGTTTTGGAAGTTGTTAATTGTACATATAGTTTGATGACTCTTTTGACTTCAAGTAAAAATATGTTGTAATGGTCTTCTACAGTATTGCATCCAGAGAATAGAAATTGCCAATCAAGGGATGAGAGATCATTGTTTATAAGATCATAGTTGCCTTTTTTCAAGTTATAATTGGGGATTCCGTGTTATGATGATTTTTGTGTGGACGTATGTTGAGACAAAAGTCAATCATGTTGTGTTCGGTGTTGGAAAAGGGTTCTTTAATTTGTATTCCGTGAATTGAATTCAAACTATTGCAGAAGATGAGATTGAGGCAGTTGTTAAGTCTAGTGTTGTTGGTTACTGGTTGTTCTAGTCCCAGATTTGATACTGCATTGTAGAAGGTTGAATGTGTGGGTTCAGTTATACATTCGTTAAGGGTCCAGTTAATATGAGGTAGATTGAAGTCACCAAGAAAGATAAAAGCATGTGGGCAGGATGCTGCCCATGTTAGTAGTTTATTTAGCTTGTTTGCATGTTCAATGTCATAATCAGGGGCTCTGTAACAGTAAAAACTGAAATGTGATATTTAAGGACAGTTCACAGACTCAGGAAGAGCAAACTCCTGGGTAACTTGGATGTTTTTTAGATGTAGGGACTTTTTATACAAGATAGCAACACCACCACCTCTACGGATTTCACGATCTGATCGGTAAACATGATAGTCTCTGACTGTGGTAATGGAGTCAGGGAGAGATGCATTGAGCCATGTTTCACAGACAAATATAATGTCAAATTTAGCCATTTTTAGTAAGAGGAGAAATTCAGGTATTTTATTTACAAGGCTTCTTGCATTGAGTAGCCTGCGTTTAAGCCAGTTGTGGTTGGAATAGAGGTAGTTAGGAGCATGCGTGCCTAGTTTTGAGTGATGTTGGATTGGATGGGGTGGGGTTGGATGCGGAGTTGTGGGTTGTGTGACTTTTTTTTTATGCAATCAGTTCTGTAGTCAATGTAAAGATCCTTTTGTCCATTGTCTAGATGGTTTTTGAGTTCTGCACAGAGTTCACGGGAGTGGTTTCTTTGCAGTATGGATAAGTCTGGTCTTGAGCAAAGTTTTTTGTGGTTGGGATTGGTTTTTGCAATGGCATTTATTGTATGCATTTGCTGGTCTCATTTTTGCATAGAACTCTACAAAATCTTGGGGCCACAGAGCCGTCATTGTATTTGCACCCTGGGCCATCTCTAGTTATTTCAATGATATCTTCAAGAGAGATGTTTATTGTATGATATCTTTGTATGATTGCTTATGATATCGTGAACTTTGGTGATGTCGTCTGATTTGTTGGTGACTTCGAGACCAAATAAGATGGCATTTGGACATTTCTGTTCACATTCTATGATGTCTTTGATGAGTAAGGGGATATTATTTGTGGAATTATTTGAAGGGATAGTAATTGTTTGTGGCTGTGGTTTGGTGGTTATTTTGGGTTGTGGTTGTGATTGTAGTTGAAGTACTGGTTGTAGTTGTTGTGGGATTTGAATTTGAGCTGATAGGTACTCACTTATCTGTGCTGTATTTTTTTTTCCAACAGAGATTAGGCTTGCTTGAATAGTTGTTTCAAAACGTGTTGCTAAGCATTCTTCTATTGAGTGAATGAGTGATTCTATGCTTTCAATTCTGTCAGGTAGGGTACTCAGTTTTTTTAGCTTAGGAGAACATGATGGACATAGATAAAATAATGTATCTGAATTTTTAACCAATTTTTTGTTTGCGTTTAAGCAGGCAGGGTGGGCTAGATTGTCGCATAGGCGGCATTTGATGTAAATTTTGCTTTCATTGATGGTTTCAAGACATCTGAAACATGTGCAGAAGTCTGGGAGGTCATTGGTAGAGATATTTTTCTTTTGTTTTGGTTTGGAGTTTTTGGCTGGCATGGTCAATGGCAATAGTACACTAAACAATTACAATAGTTAGTTAATCTGATAGATAGATAGATACTTAATGAATGTTGGTAATTAATAAATGTTAATTGATATGTTAGAGAACAAATCAAAAGTAAGGTTACTTATTACTAAAAATCAATCAATCCATTGATTATTCAAATCACTCTAATCAAATAATTTTGCTAAGCAACAAACAGCCTAATTTTTTACAGTAATTACTAAACAAACTGGTCAATTAAATTCACTAAATCACTGATTTTGCTAATTAGATATGCAGTAATTACACTATATGCACTAAACACTCGATCATACTAATCAATAAAAACAATCAATCAATCATTTGATAAAAATTAATTGTTTTAAAGAAATTGATTTAGAGATATCATTATCTAATCTTTGATATAGGTCTTGAGGTAGAAAGTTATAAGTTTTGAGATAATGAAAGTAATGAAGTAGTACTGAGAGTCAGTAAGTAAAGGGTTATTGCTTTGCTTAGCTGTTGCTGATATCTGAGAATAGGTTTATAACCCCTAATAAGTAGGAGGCCTCTTTTCCTTGGCTGGAGAAATAGCAGTTTCTTTGTGTCAAACAGGTTTTAACTTACTCAAGCTGTTTTCCTCTTTCCTCTTGAAAACAATCAGTGAGCAAGGGTTTACACTCTCTTTCTTGTTTTGTAGATTGAGTTTTTGAGATAGTAAAGATGCAAAGATGCTGAAGGGGGGGGAAATCTCTGGCCCCTTCTTCAGCAGAGATAAACAGAACAATTCACAGGGAGGCAACAGGAAACTTTTTGTTTTGTTTTCCTTTGATGAATGGGATTTCTGGTCCCCTCCTAGTTAATTTAAATACACTTTCAAAGTTTGTTGCTTTTAAGAGAAAGAAGCACATGGTCTTGCATTGGCACTTCAAACAGTTTATATTTTTACTATGTACACTCAGATTTGTATTGAGAATTTGCTCCTGGCTTCAGTACACTTCTGCTTCTATCACAGGAAATAAAATTGCTTCCAATCTTCATAGGAATTTAGTTATAATACTTCGCTACTTATTGGGAGTCCAAAGTTACTGTCCTTTTAAAGAGGGAATCCGGATTAGCAATTTGGTGAAGAGGGTAGAGGGAAGAGGGAAGGAGGGACGGCGGGGGGGGGGAAGCAGTCTGCTTCACACCCTGGCTGCAAACGTCTGAAGACCGACTCTCAGCTCCCGGTGCTCACCGCCCTGCAAGGATGGGATGAATCTCATTGTCTCACCGCCCTGCAAGGATGATCGTAGAGCCCCTGGTACTGGCGAGCCCCACCGCCTTACCTTCTAGTAAGGATGAGTCGAAGAGCAAATCGTTGAGCACTTTTGAATAGAGTGCTTTTGAATGTAGTGCTTACTGAGGAATGAGCTCTTTTTTGGTGTGCTGGTCAAGGATGGGAGAAATTGGAAATCTCCGAGTACTTTTGAATTGAGTGTTTACTGAGGAATGGAGCTCTTTTCTGGCTTGCTGGCAAGTCTCAGGTGTTAGGCTTTCCATCTTGCCGTCTGGACCTGCAGGGATTAGAGGGCTTGTCACCTGGCGCTGCCCATACCCGCCAGAGCTCTTCATGCTGCGGCTACTCCTGGACATAAATATTTATAGCTAAGGAATACTTATAATTATATACTTATTATATAATTAAATATAAAATATATTAAATAATAAATATATTATTATATAATACTTATAATATTTATACCTAAGGAACAAACAGATCTCCAGCAGATTAAAAATTACAGACCAATTTCACTTTTAAACGTAGATTATAAGATTATGGCTACAATAATATCTGAGAGATTAAAAATAATATTGAGCAAAATTACCCATCCTGACCAAAATGGATTTCTCCCAAACAGGCAGATAAGAGACAATACAAGACTAATTATGGATACCCTAGAATATTCTGAGACCCAATGGCATTGATATTTTTGGATGCACAGAAAGCATTCAATAACTTAAATTGACAATTCCTTATAAAACAACTTAGTAGGATGCAATTTGGCAAAAAAATTATAGGGTGCATTAAAACAATATACAATACAAAACTGCAAAAGTGATACTGAAGGGAGAAACAACAGATGATGTGAATATAAGCAAAGGAGTAAGACAAGGATGCCCACTAACCCCATTATTATATATACTATAAGTAGAAGTACTATTGATGCAAATCAGACAGATAAAACAGGAGATAAAAGGATTGATTACTAAAAAAGAAGAATACAAAGTGTTCTGGACTAGCAGGCTCGTAGCCTGCAAATCTGATTGGCCCGCTGAAAGCCGATCGTGATTGGTCGCCATAGACTGATGCGATTGGCCAGTAAACGGGCTGCCGCGATTGGCCCTGCCAAGAGCAGCAAACTCAAATCGCCTTCATTGGCTGCCTAGCCGCAGCCAGCCCTATATAAGGGGCTGCTGCGGCTGGGATTAGTTGCTCAGATCTGAAGTCACAAATAAAGAGCTTTAGTTACTATCTGAGTCTTGCCTCCATTCTTGAACCGTCCTCCCAGATCTTACACTGGCGACGAGGATGGGATGCGGAGGCAACAGAAGCTATTGAATTGAGCTAGCCGAAGGAGCACGTGGCTGACAGAGCGAAACGACGGCAACATGGCCAGCAGCGCTATACCACCCGCACCATTCGATCCAGCTAGCGAAGATTGGGACTCATACGTGGACAGATTTCAAATGTTTCTGGAGTCCAACAACCTCAAAGATGCCACGCCCAGCAAGAAACGAGCCGTTTTTCTAACCCATTGTGGACCAGCCGTTTTTAAGATGGCTAAAGCCTTAGCCAAGCCAGCTGAAGTTAAAACCATGGATTGGGACACCCTTGCTCCCATCCTGCGCAACCATTACGCCCCAGCCATGCCAACTCTCATTCGCAGGCATGAGTTCTACCAGAGGGACCAACGTGAAGGTGAGAGCGTTGGGGATTTTGTGCCTGACCTGAGGAACCTGGGTGGGTTGTGTGGTTTCGCCAACCTCGAAGAAGCCATGAGAGATCGCATCGTCCTTGGCCTCAGAGACCCAACCATCCAGAGCAAGATCATGGCCAAGGGAGACATCTTGCTTGCAGATGCCATAGCAGACGCCACAGCAGCCGAAGCCCCTCATAAATCGGCAGCACAAATGCATCGAACCAGCGGGACCAACCGCCAACCCACCAACGATGCTAGGAAACCTTCAGACAAGTACACATCAACCACCCATCACGAAGATGTCGAGTCATCCTCAGACAGCGAGGAAGAAGAAGTCCACAGGCTCCAGTCAGAACGTGAGCAAAGGGACCAGCAGGGTCGCAAATCCAACTACCAATGCGCCGGATGCGGGGGAAACCATCCCCGATCCGAATGCAGATTCTTAGATGCCATATGCCGTTTTTGCGAGAAACGGGGACACGTCGCGAAGGTATGCAGAAACAAGAGAAATTCCAGCCCCAGACGGAGAGGAAGCAGCCCAAAGAGAAACGATGGCAACACCACCACGCAGAGGGACCGCCCTAGCAACCAGTGGAACCGGTACAGCAGACCCCGAAGATTTAACGACGCCCCCAGATGAGAGGAGGCTCATCAAACCATCATCATCGGCCACGCTTCATCACTTGACGCTAAAAAGATCCGAGTAGAGGTCACGATTGAAAACAAACCGTGCAACATGGAAGTCGACTCTGGGTCATCACTATCCATGGTATCCTGGAGAACACTCAAGCAGCTAATCCCCAACATCCGATGCCAAGATCTCAGCAGTCAGAGACTCATACTGAAAGACTATCAAGGCAACCGGATTCCAGTCGCAGGTACCCGCCATGTGCAGGTCTCGTTCAAGGGACATAAGGCAATTCTACCACTCACCGTCGTAGACCGAGACCGGCCAAGTCTATTGGGTCTTCAGTGGTTCGCACCATTAGGAATCGGAATGGCTGGCATCCATCATACTGAAGACAATGACTAGGAGGCGGCTCTCGTCCACGACTTCCGAGAAGTGTTCAACGAAAGCCTAGGCAAGTACAAGGGGTCCCCTATTTCATTTAATCTTCGCCCCGACATAGCACCCATTCGTCTAAAGCCACGCCGAGTTCCCTTTGCTCTTAAATCCAAAATTGACGAGCAACTGGACAAATTAATTGCGCAAGGCGTGTTAGAACCTATTGACCACGCCCGATTGGGAGACACCAATTGTCACCCCCATAAAACCTGATGGGTCCATAAGAATCTGCGGTGACTACAAGGCCACCCTCAATCACACGCTACAGCAGAGCGCCTACCCAGTGCCAGTTGTTCAACATCTCCTGCATTCACTTGGGGGTGGCAAAATATTCGCAAAATTAGATCTGGACCAAGCGTATCAACAGCTACCAGTTGATCCCGAGACTGCAGAAGCCCAAACTATAGTCACACATCGTGGTGCATTCAAATGCAACAGGCTCCAGTTTGGTGTAAGTGTAGCCCCAGGCATCTTTCAAAGCCTGATGGAGAGACTATTACAAGGGATAAAAGGGGTCGTGCCCTATTTTGATGACGTATTAATAGCAGCACCCACAAAAAACCAATTAGAAAAACGTCTCCGAACAGTCCTACAGAGGTTAAAAAACACTGGCCTCAAGGTTAAGAAGGAAAAGTGCCAGCTTTGCACAGAAAGGGTGGAGTTTCTTGGCTACCTCCTTGACAAGCAAGGAATCCACCCCACAGAAAAAAAATTGGCAGCTATCAAAAAGCGCCCAAGACCCAAAACCAAAACCGACCTCCAAGCCTTCCTGGGACTTATTAACTTTTATAACATCTTCCCTACCCCAGAAGGCGACTGTTGCTGAGCCCCTTCATAGACTACTTGATAAAAGGGCATCCTGGATTTGGGGACGCCGGGAGGAACACGCCTTCCAGCAAGTAAAAGACCTCCTTACCTCAAAGGCAGTACTAATTCAGTATAACGAGACACTACCTTTGACTGTCACGTGTGATGCCTCACCATTTGGGGTAGGGGCCATCCTGAGCCACGTCCTACCAAAGCGGCTCAGAAGCACCAATTGCATTTTTTTCACGAACTCTATCAAAAACAGAAAGAAACTATAGCCAATTAGATAAGGAAGCCCTTGCTATTTTCTCTGCAATAAAACGATTTCATGAATATGTTTATGGGAGACCGTTTTCTATTATAACGGATCATAAGCCACTACTTGGGATCCTGGCGGGCGACAAACCTACTCCACACATTCTCTCCCCCAGAATGATGCGATGGTCAGAATTTCTCACTGCCTACGACTATCAATTAAAGTACCGCCCGGGGAAATCTATTCCCCACGCAGATGCCTTGAGCCGCTCACTGCTACCCGAGCCACAGGAAGACCAAGCTCCCACACTCCCGGTACTGCAAATAGAGACAATGCCATCGCCTCCACTAACGGCTCAAGACATCGCCTTTGAAACCAAAAGAGACTCTTGTTTGGCACGAGTTCTTGGCTGGGTGGAGAGGGGATGGCCAGATTACGACACTAAGGAAATGTTTAAGCCGTTTAAAAAACAGACAAATTGAACTTTTTCACAAAAAGGGTGCATTTTGTGGGGAGACCGAGTTGTTGTACCAACTAAGTTACAAAAAAGGGTCTTGCAAATGCTACATGATGGACACCCGGGCATTGTGCGTATGAAAGCGCTGGCAAGAAGTTATGCCTGGTGGCCAGGTATAGACAAACAAATCGAAACCTGGGTCGCCTCTTGTAACAAATGCCAGGAAAACCACTCAGCTCCACCTAAAGCCCCACCAACAGAATGGGAAACACCCAGGGGTCCTTGGTCTCGCATTCATATTGACTTTGCGGGACCTACGAGAGGCCACACCTTCTTAATAACTGTTGATGCCTACTCAAACTGGCTTGAGGTCAATAAAATGAAAGCAACCACTACTGAGGCGGTCATTAAAAAACTGAACAGACTCTTTGCCACACACGGGTTACCAGATGTCCTGGTCTCTGACAATGGGCCCCAATTTACTGCCTTAGCTTTTGAACAGTATTTAGCGGAACAGGGCATCCGACACGCACTCACATCGCCGGCTCATCCTGCAGCGAATGGCCGGGCTGAACGAATGGTTCAGTTTACAAAGAAAACCCTACAGAAAATGGATCAAGGCAACATCACGACAAAGTCACTAGAATGCTGCTCCTACAACACATCACACCAAACAGCATGACCAACAAGAGCCCAGCTGAACTCCTGATGGCCAGGAAACTAAGATTGCCTCTAGATCGTTTGCACCCTGCCTACACCCTGGAAAAGCCCCTGGGTTCCAGCAGCAAGCACCGTGTTTTCAAGGTAGGAGACCTTGTTTTCGCAAAAAAAATTTCTGGGGATCCCCTTTGGATTCCTGCCCAGGTAACTCAAGTTACGGGTCCCCGCTCCTACCGTCTACTCACCACTGATGGCAGACCATGGAAATGCCATATTGACCAACTGCGCTCCAGACTAACCACATCTTCCAACCCTGACCCTAACTTTGACACTAGGGGGAGGGAAGCAGTGAACTCGGAATTAGAACCAACACCTGTTTATTCCGAGCTAACACCGAGATCACCGCACCATGGTTGGCAACACTCACCAGCTGCAACTGAGACTGGACAGTCGAACGCTTCGCCAGGAAGCAGCAACCAGGCAGGTTCAGCGAGCCCCGGGAGCCATGACAGTAACAGCGAGGCTGAGGACTCCATCACCCCGGGGGCACCAGAGGAGAGCCCTAACCATGACAACTGTTTACCGTTCCTGTTTGATCCAGCAAGCAGTCCATCTGAACCCGGGTTTGAACAGGGTCAAGCGGAACTGCGTAAGTCAGGCAGACAGGTGCGAAGACCTGCTTACCTGCGAGACTATATTACTCCACCCCTTAAACGGAACCGAGAGGGGAGGGGTGTTCCGGACTAGCAGGCTCATAGCCTGCAAATCTGATTGGCCCACTGAAAGCCGATCGTGATTGGTCACCATAGACTGATGTGATTGGCCAGTAAACGGGCTGCCGCGATTGGCCCTGCCAAGAGCGGCAAACTCAAATCGCCTTCATTGGCTGCCTAGCCGCAGCCAGCCCTATATAAGGGGCTGCTGCAGCTGGGATTAGTTGCTCAGATTTGAAGTCACAAATAAAGAGCTTTAGTTACTATCTGAGTCTTGCCTCCGTTCTTGAACCGTCCTCCCAGATCTAACACAAAGTGCAAGCCTTTGTGGATGACATGGCATTTATTATAGAAGATCCAATTGAAACTGGTAGCATATTAATTCATGTAATAGAAGAATTCGGAATAGTAGCAGGGCTCAAAAATCAATAAAGAAAAGATGAAAATAATAACCAAAAATCTCACTAAGAGCCAAAATGAAGAATTAGAACATAAATTAGAGATGCACATAGCAAAATAAGTGAAGTATTTAGGAGTTTGGCTCACAGTGAAGTGCTCTTCGATTAAGGAAGATAATTATGATAAAATAATATTGCAAATACAAAACAATCTGGATAATTGGGCCAAAATACAACTTTCACAGTTGGGACAAATAGCAACCATAAAAATGAGTATATTACCCAAACTCCTATATTTGTTCCAAATGGTGCTGATAAAATTGGGGAAAAACTTTTTTGACGATTTGAATAAAAGAATAGCAAAATTTATATGGTTAAGGAAAAAACTCCAGATAAAATTTAAACTTTTACAAGATAGTAGGTGTAAAGGAGGATTTGGGCTTCCAGACTTTGAATTATACTATCAGGCTGCAGTTGTAACATGGCTTAAAGATTGGATTAACCTTGACAATAAAAGAATATTAGCAATAGAAGGCCATGATCTTGGGGTGGGATGGCATGCATTCCCTTGGGAAGGGAAAAATAGAAACCATACGTATTTCCAGAGACATAGGGTGAGGGATGTTGTAATGTATGTCTGCAACAAGATATAAAGAAACCATTATATGAAAATACCAACATGTTTGTCGACAATGGAAGCAATAATATACCCCAATGCATTAGATCTAAATAAGATTATAACATATAAAGAGTTGTTAGATGAAAAAGGGGAAACTAAAATAATTAAAGACTCAAGGATTAAAAATAGGATGGTGGCCATATTTCCCAATTCAAATACGGTATAATAAGGATCAGGAACAATTTGGCTTTTATAGAACTCAACAAGAATTAGACAAAATTATACAAGGGACTGGGAAACAAATGATTAGCAAAGTGTATAATTATTTACTAGAATATAAAATGGAATAAAAGAAAATATGATGATCTTGGCCAAAAATTTTGGATATGATATTGATTTGGAACAATGGGAAAAATTATGACAGATAAATTATAAAGTAACGTCAGTTGCATATAAGGAGAATCTCTATGAAATGTTCTAGCACTGGCACCTCCCCGCAGTGAGGTTAGCCAAGATGTTTCCCAATATATTGGCAAAATGTTGGAGATGTAATCACAGCCAAAGAATGTATTTTCATATGTGGTGGACTTGTCCCCAAACTCAGAAGTATTCGCTTAAAATTAAAACATGGTTGGAAGAAATAACAAGACAAAGAATTGAATTAAAACCAGAACTGTTTTTGTTAGGTATAATAGGACCTAATGTTAGCAGGAACCTCCAATACATCATATTTCATATAATAACTGCTGCCAGGATCTAATTTGCTCAAAATTGGAAACCATTTACCATTCCCTCTGAGGCAGAAATAATAAGAAAGATCCTCGAATACGCTGAAATGGACAGGCTAAAATGATATTAAAAAATAAAGAAGAAATAGAGTACAGTAAAATATGGAACCTTTGGTATAAGTGGTTACAAAAAAGATGCAAAGGTGTCAATCGATAGCAAAAATGAGAAAGTAATAATCAATGTTGTATATATGTATATAAATGTATATATATGTATATAAATTAGATTAAGAAATAAGAGTATAAGTGAATAGAATGAAGAAGTGATTGATATAGCCATAGACTTTATTAACCAATGTGAACACCGTTACAGAATCATTATAAAAAGTGGAAATTGTTTTTTAAATATTAAATGTTGAATAAATAAATTTATTTAAAAAAAAAGTTCAATCAGACTTTCAACTCCTTGTGTGGGGGAAGAATCTCCAGACATTGTAAGGTCTGACTGACCTGACAGATTACTCTCCCAGCTGATGGAGCTGATGGTCCATTGCCACCTCTCAGCGGATCATCACGGCTCCCAATCATGCAGCCTAGTAGGCTTCCCTACAGCCCCCTCGGAGAAAGAACAGTACAGTGCCCTCCCCAAATCCCATTTTTGGCCTAGTGGGTCTCCCTGCACTTACCTGGGAGCACTTACCTTTGCCTACTGGTTCACCCGAACCAGCTAGAACTGGCTGAATCCCGCCACTGCTTCTTCTTCTCTAAAGTTGTAGTGCTTTTGATATAATCTGTTTGCTATATTTAATCGGAAATATTAATTTCTGTTGGGGTTCTGTTGACTCCAAGATGTCTAAATTAATTCTTATCTCTTAATTCTAATGAAGTGGTTCATTGTAGTTAGCTTAATTATCCAAAGTTATATGAAATCAGATAATATTAATAGCTTTGCATTCCTACTTATGGAAGAACCTAGAAATCTTGAATTGATATTTTGATGAGTGGGCATTTTATGGTGAATATTTCAGTGAATAATTTTATCAAATGAATTAGCACAATATTTTTTGTCCTACTCTTTTTTATTTAGGATCACTTTTTCCAGGCCATTTAGAAATGTTCCATATTGCTATATTTCCATGCCACTGTTTTCTAACAAAAAGTGAAAAACCTTAATTAAAACAATAAAATAATCACAATGTTTAAACTCCACAAACCGACAAACTGAAAAAATAAAATTAACTTCTTAAAAGCCAAAAACCTACATTAGTATCAAGAAAATTTGAAGGGAGTTCTCCCATAAATGTGTGGATGAACAGACATGTCTTCATGGTAGAAACAAAATAATTCAGCTGAATTATTGTTAACAGTAATAGTTACTCCTGGTACTGCAATGTGAGCTAATCTATTATGAGAATACAACAAATCTGTCAACTGATTTTATCGTACAAGGTGGTACAATATTAGATGAAACAAACTGTAACTACCTAAAGAATGTCAAAGCTTTACATTGGATTGTCTGACTCACAATCATGTAGTGCTGTGATGGTGAACCTAAGGCACGCGTGCCACAGGTGGCATGCAGAGCCTTTGTGCCGGCATGTGAGCTGCAGGCAAACTTACCTCACTGCACAAGCCTGTGCCTCACAGCTGATTTTCAGCTGGTTTGAGGCCTTTTTCAGCCTCTCAGAGGCTTCAGGAATGATTCTGCAGGCTTCTGCAGGCTTTTCAACTAGGCCCGTTTTGTTACTTCCTATTTTTCCGGAGATACCAGAAGTGATGAAATGGGCCTAGTTTTTGGCCTGAAAAGACTGTAGAAGCCTTCCTGAAGCCTCTGGGAGGCCGAAAAAAGGCCTCAAACCAGCCGAAAATCAGCTGTGAGATCAATGCACGTAAGGTGGCGGGGTGGGTGGGTGAGGGGTTGGGGATTGTGTGCACATGCATAGGGGGTGTGAATGCGTGCACAATTTTTGGCACAGGAGCCCCAAAAGGTTAACCACCACTAATGTAGTGCTTTCAGGTTTGTCTTTAATAGTCCCATTAAACACTCATTTGAATAAATATGACTTTTGTAATATGGAAGCTGTCAAACTGTTAAGAGGGAACTTCAAGAAAAGATTACCCAATTTTGAGAAAGAAGCTTAAAATAACTAGAAAATCTTTCTGATTTTACTTATGGTCATAAATTACTTAGACAGGATTTTTAGGTTCTGTTATTCTGTCCTACTGCAATAAACAGCATTCCTGGAATCCTGCCTTGGCCTACCTCAAACACTGGCTATCTTGAATCCATTCATTGCAATGGAAAGTTTGTACCCCACTAATCATAAGTTTATTCTGAGTCTGTCCTACACTAAAAAACAAATTAAGTGGGTATAGATTAAAGCGAACTGATGTCTTAAGCCTAGTCCAATAATGATGCAGCCTCAGCAAAAGTGAAAACCCCATGCTTGAGACAGAAATAAATGTTATATTTGACAACACCTTCAAACCAAACCTTTAAACTTTAGTTACAAACCATGCCAAAGAAAATGTGTTTTTTAATAATATAGATTAAAGTTGAACCCAGCAGATAAGGACAAAATTAATGACTAAAGACAAGTGTGGCAGTAAAAGAATTAAGGGCATGATAGTGGTGGGGTGAAAGTCTTTGATGCTTCCCTTCCTTGGTTCTCTAAGCTCATGATTATTTGACTTTAATGATTAAACTAGAGCTGAAAGTAAGAGCATGTGTGCAATGTGGCATTGTTATAATATGCTCTCCTGCATGACTTATTTTTATTTTATTTGCTTGTCAAACATTATAACAAGTATAAGTATGAACATGAACAAAGGAAGTAAATACAGATAAATGGGCACAATAAGACAGGGACAGTAGGCACACTGGTGCACTTATGTATGCCCCCTTTATGGACCTCTAAGGAATGGGGTGAGGTCCACAGTAGACAGTTTGAGATTGAAGCTGTGAGGGTTTGAGGCTGTAACAATGGAGTCGGGTAGAGAATTCCAGGTGTTGAAAACTCTGTTGTTGAAATCATATTTTCTGCAGTCGAGTTTGAAGTGGTTTACCTTGAGTTTGTATTGATTGTTTGCCCGTGTATTATTGTGGATGAAGCTGAAGAAGTCGTTGACAAGCAAGATGTTGTAGCAGATGATTTTGTGTACTATGCTTAGATCGGACTGCAGGTGGCACAGTTCCAGATTGTCCAAGCCCAAAATTTCGAGACTGGAGGCATAGGGAATTCTATTGAGTAGAGGAGTACTCTTCTTGAGAAATACCTCTGAACCCACTCAATCGTGTCCAATATACAGTGTGGGTTCCAGGCAGACGAGCTGTATTCAAGAACTGGTCTGGTAAAGGTTTTGTATGCCTTAGTTAGCAATTCAATGTTACCAGAGAAGAAACTTCACAAAATAAGGTTAACAATTCTTAATGCCTTTTTGGCAATGCTCTTACAGTGAGCTCTGCGGCTTAGATCATTTGAGATGAGTACTCTAGGTTGTTGACAGAGTGAGAGTCATCTACGAGATTGTTTCTGTCCAACTTGTATTTGGTGTTCTGATTTTTATTGCCAATGTGTAGACAGAGCATTTATTAGTTCAAATTTGGAGTTGCCAATTATGTGACCATTCTGACACACAGTCAAGGTTGCTTTGTAGGGCAGTGGTGTTAAATAATTTTACACCATTGGCAAAGAGGACATAGCTGCTTTTAATATGATTGCATCAGTTGTTTATGTAAAGTAGAAACTGTGTGGGTCCTAAAATGCTGCCTTGGGGGACACCGCTGTTAACTGGTGCCGGATTTGATAGGGCCCTCCCTATTTTGACTGTTTATTGCCTGACAGAAATGCAACTATCCACTTGTGCAGGGATCTGGAGATGCAGTAAGAGTTTAGTTTCAACAGTAGTTTGTCGAACACCACTGAATCAAAGGATCTCCAGCAATTCTGCCCAGGGAACATTCTTTAACTCACGGAGCAATGAGTGCTGTGGCGGTATCAAAAACGATGGCTCCGCAATAACTGAGGAAGAATGACTTCTTTCTGTGCTCCCCAGCATCAGCCAGACCAATGGCATCGATGTAGTGGTTAAAACGATTTTGTATGACTCCCACTTTCTTCATCAGGCTTGAACGGTGGGAAGGCTGGGTTGGAGTTCATGTTGTGAACTTCTGCAGGTTACACTGCTGTGAGATCTCTCTGGGATGACAAATGGCCCTTCGTGCTCTTGTCAGACTAGTGACTTCAGCTCTGAGAGGTTATACAGAATCTCTCTGTTCTCTCTGGGTTACGCTATGGCTCAGGCTGCAACGGTCGTTGGCAGCGTTATTTGAATTTCGCGCCCCTGGAGAGCGGAGGGCGGTAATGGCTGACCGCAGCTGACAGTGATTTGAATCTCGCGCCCTGTGCTGGCGCCAGAGACTCTGAATGACAGCACCGCGCTGTACTCGACTCAATTCAAACGACAGCCGTTTGAATTTTGCGCCTTTTTGAGCTGAGCGGCTGCGGCTCGCAGCGCTTCACTTTCCCTGTAGCTTGCTAACCGAGCGGCTACAGACGCTCTTCCTTTTGCTTTTGCTGACCGAGCTCTCCAGCGGCGCGGCTGCGGCTCAGCAATTGAGTGATTTCAGCTGTTGCGGATTGCCTCTGGTAGCCATCCCATCCTCGTCGCCAGTGTTGTAGATTGAGCAATGAGAGGCTAGACCAGGGCATGGATGCAACAAGACTTTATTAAAGTAATAAAGGACTGAACGTGTTAGCCCTGCCTGGAGCAGGCTCACAGCGAACAGCGGCTGACCGAACCCTGCAGCTGGCTTTTATAGCCAGCTGTCGAGGGAAGCCAGCCAATGAGGGGCAGCAAACGCCCCCGCAGCATGAATGGACCTGGGTGGGGACTTTGGCAAGTTCCAGGGACATAACAGTGATCTTTTTAATAAATGATGGAGAATTTATGTAATAAATAAACAATTCTGGTTTTGAATATCAATATCAATCATTCCTATTCAGAAGAGCTATTAGGTAGGTATGCTACAGATATGGCAATTGTATTCTGTATGAGGCAAAGCTAGTTAGGGAAGCCTTCATTTTACAAAGCACTTTCATCTGGTCTGCCTAAAGAGCAGGGCATGACAGTACTACGCAAGCTTTGATGGGAAGGGCTGCACTTAACATTTGGAAAAAGTTTAAGAATGGCTGGAAATGAGGCAATAATATAAATGAGTAAGACCTGGATTTTTATTTTCCTGGATCTGGAAGATAAGAAACTAGGTCTTTATTTTTTTTTTTAAGCATGTAAAACTAATGTAACAAACAATGGATACAAGTATCCCTGTTCTATCTAATGAGATAGCTTATCCATCTTATAGTAATTTTACTGAACATTACAGTTAATGTTTACATTAATTATACTTTAAAATTCAGAACAAATACTAATAAAAAGTTCAAATATCCTTACTGATTCCACAAAGTGTTGCCTGATCAGCCTGGTTTTCTGATCCTTTTTGGGTAAAGGTTCAATGTTAGAGCTGTATTGAGGAATTTACAATGCATCTGGCTGACAAAATTGCTGAGATCCATTCTCAGTTGGAGACCAAGTAAGGCATGGCTTTACTAGGAATTCTTGTGGAACAATCTTATCCATTAACTGGGAATAGTTTGATCCTGCTGGATGTAAGGAAGTCATCAGGATCCTTGGGATGATAAGTACATTATATCCCCTTTTCAAGGAGCCATCACTGAACTCTATTATTCCTGCTAACTTTTATCCAGCTTCCACCTCCCGCTTTTAGAAAAATGGTTGAGAAAGTAATGCTGCAGCTTCAGAGGATCCTGAATGAAACAAATTATGTTAACCCCTTCCACTCAGGTTTCAGGCACAGATACAGGATGGAAATAGCACTGATCACACTTGTTGATGACCAGGAGCAGGCAGGAATAAAATGGAGGTAGTGTGTTCAATCGGCTCGTCTTGACTTCTTGGCAGTTTTTGATATCATTGATCATGGTTTTCTTTAGAATTAACGTTGGAGTGGGAGACACAGTCTTATGCTGGTTCACTTTCTTACTCTGGGATTGGTCCCAATTGGTGATAGGAAGTGAAAGGTCTAGCACCTTTCTAACATCTATATGATGTTTACATCTATAACATCTTTCTAACATACATATTGGGGTATGTATGATCTGGGAAGGGAACAATAGGTTATAACTGAATGGAATGACTGTATGTAGAAGACTCCTCTGTGTATGAGAATTTACCAACTTTGGTCCTGGACGAAATTGCACTGTTCTAGATGTACCTGGTATGTAATATGAGTGTCCTCTAGTTTCACAACTCCTGCTTGAAGAGCAGGTAGCAGTAATGGCTAGAAAGGTCTTCATTCAACTGTGTGTTGTACGCTAGTTATGTTCTTTTCTGGATCGAGAAGCCCTGATTGGAATCCAGGAAGAGAGTCTTCTCTGCTGTTCCCCTGCCCTCTGGGATATCTTACCCCCAAAGGGGGTTTCAAAAGAGTATTAAGACCTAGTTCTGCCAATTATCGTAGAGATTGAAGAGTGATATGTAACTCTGGGGACAGATGCTGATGTGAGAGCTACTTCCCATGCTTTAAAAAAAATTGTAATATTATAATTTTAACTTTGTTCTTAGTTCTGTTTTATCTTTGTGTTTTTTAAAGCTTTATACCATTTGTAATGCTTATATTGTAAACTGTCCTGGTCTTAGTGAGATGGGAGGTATAGAAATGTGAGAAATAAACAGTCTAGAATAAGGTTTAGGAACTAAGCTGGCATCATTATGTTGGAAGACCAAGGAAGTAAAATTTCAAAAGCATCATTTACTAGGAATAAATTTTTAAGATATCTTAAAAAGAAAGGCATACAGAGCACAAATTCCCACTCATGACATTTTCTCACTAACTAAAATCTCATATTTTGTTATAGTTTTAATTAAGAAGTTGTTAGACAATTGGTAATATACACAGTGATATTTTATATCTCATTAATAACAGGATGAATGCAATGAGGTCAGCATCTTTCTTAGTATTTAACACAAAACATTTTTCCTCCAGCCTGATTTTGAAGACTTTGTTTTATATATGCTGTCTGCACCCTCCTATATTCTGATAATATCTGAAAGAAAGCATGGCCAAAGTATACCTTTTTTACATGAATTGGAAGCAGTGGAAGAGGAAGAGGAGGAAGAGGAGGAAGAGGCAAAGGAAGAAGAGGAGGAGGAGGAGGAGGAAGAAATGAAAGAAAAGGGGGAATTTTTATCTGAGGCATGGAGGAAACACTCTGTGACACCTGTAATTGGGTATGTCATGTATGTTTATATGTATGCATATATGAGAAAAATATTTATTTTTTAAGTTCATAATTCACAATTAGTATCAGACTGAATTCTGACTTAAAATAGATTCATTTGAACCAAATGCATTACATTAGTCTAATATAAATCCTGTTAAGTTATTAGATCCAACCATTTGTTCACTGAAGACAATTTCTGCTGAAATAAATGGGATTTATAGCCTTAAATGTCTTGTTCTCCAATCTAATCTAAAGTTGCTTGGTTTCATTCAATTACTTGTTTAATGGCTATAATTTAGACAGACTTTAAAGATTAGATTTATATCACAAGACCATTGTGGGGCTGAAAGGATTTAATGCATTGAGGCTTTAATTGGTTTTTGCAGAATTTATTATTTAGACACAACAGACAAGGTCAACTGTCATATCTCTGACTAAAGGATGGTCCCCTCCTTCCATTTGGAATAAATGTCATTTCCACCAAAATGTATAACTTTGAAAAGGATTCACATGTAGTGGTGAACAAGGAAAGTCAATCAAATCAAACTAAAATCAAACCCGGTATTCAATGAAATAAGAGAAATCACAATCAGCTTGCTCCCACATAGGTTGCTTCAGCTTTAACATCTTTCAGAAACTAATGGTGTCCTCCTAAATTTGCAAGAACTCATTAAAATAGAAGGGAAAAAAAGACCATGAATTCACATATTTGATTTTTGTGTTGTGATGAATATATGCCCCAATGTGTTCTGATAATCTGAAAGAGGAGGAGGAAAGAGCATGTTAACCAAAATTTATCAGTACTGTAATGTGTATTATTTGAATACATTTTGTAATTCAAAAACCAGAATGGCAGTTCACTAATTCATTTGGACCACATCTAAAACAGTCAATTCATCAGAATGTTGACAGAATTTTCAGGGGGAAATTTTTTTAAATGCTTGCTATTCTCATATTTTGTTACAGCCAATAGCAACCTTGGCTAATCTCACAAGCATAAATCAGTTATTATATTGTTATGTATCTGAATGGGAGACTATCCAGAAATCCCAGGCCAAAAGACTAAATTGGGAAGTTGAAGAAGCATATCAGAAAAAAAGCAATGGCAAATAATTTTTGTGTTGTTGCCAAAGGACTTGAGGAAGTATTTACCTTGTTCAGTATAATACTGACACCAATTTGCATCTCTTTTTTTCCTTTGATATGTTGACATATAATATTTGTTATTTGGCTTCAGGATCAGAGTATTTAAATTTGAAGCTGTTGATGATAAAGTAAGTCCTGTGTTAATATTAAATACATTTTACATTATTTTCCTTTTTGTTAGTTTGAAAGAGATGTTGCAAAATCAAGACCTGTTACATCACTGTGATATTCAGGATCGTGTTGAAGAAACAAGCAGGCAACTTGCCTTCTTTTTCTCTGATTTTTCCAAGCCAAGGAATGAAAAAGTTGTTGAACGAACACTGGCATTGATCAGACCTTCCCTTTTAAAAGAAAGAAGAGGTTGGTGGAAATTATTACAGGCACTTCAACTGAAATATATGGCACTTTGCTATTCTTACTAGGGTCTGATAAGAAGAAAGTGGAAGAAAGGTGGAAGTGGTGGTGTTTTATTGGCTAAGAGCTGACAGTACTTTAGACAAATGATCGCATGTTCTGAAAAATTACCTTTTCTAGCTTAAGAAACCTATTCTGATTCAAAGTCCTGGCATGTTTCTTTGTTAGACTTACACTATTTTTAAATGTATATGTTACAGTTTTAACCCATCTTTTTACATATAAAAGATAAAATAAAAACAACTGAGCATTTTTAAACAAAAAGATCTAAAGAAATGCACACTTAAAATGTGGTGTAGTTTGAAACATACAAATTTATTCTCTTTTTCTTTTTCTTTCTTGCATGAGTATAAATGAAAATGTGTGAGCCATAACCCAAATTAATTAAAAGCTTAAAGGAAAACTATATTGGAGAGCTCAACAAGAAAATATTATGAAACAGCCTTTTCCAACCTTGAAACCTTTATGAATCCCCCCGCTAGTATGGATATTATTCTGAATATTGGGAGTTAATAAGGGGCTGCCCATATATCAGAAAGCTATCACAGAAATATATTGCGTATTTCAAATAATCATCTATACATGAATGTTATGACTCCCCTTCAAAATTCAAACGAACAAAACAGAAAGCAGCCGTTTCACAATTAAATCAAATGGAAAGAAGTCTTACAAGATAACGGCTGGCAGAAACCTCAATCCACAGCATAAATCTTTACTCTGTCCGGCAAACCAGTCCTGGCAATAAATCTCCAGTCTCAGAGCTTCTTGCTGTAACGTCCTCACTCAAATAGTCACTTTGTTCCTGGCAAAATGTACCAGCCCAGCTGTGTCCTTTTATACTCATTGAGGCAATGTGCTAATTTACTGACTCGCTCTCCTCATTCGCTCTCAACTGTCTTCTGTTTTTTACATTTAACCACAAATTTTCCAAGTTCTCATCTCCACTAGAAGACTCTCTCAAAACTTCCCTGTCAGCCATTCCCGGCTGTTGATCAGATAAGGAACCAGAGGAGGTCAAAGGTCCTGACAATTCTAATACATCAGGTCTGTCGTCCTTTGTCACATCCATCTCCTCATCCTGGTTACCAGTCCAATCACTGAGCCATGACGGCTCATATTTTTCTGCCATGACCTCCTCACTTGAACTCATATCAGTCACAGGACCTGAATCCAAGCCCGAAGCCACAACACATGAATATTCTCAAGCAGCAAATATCTAACTGCACATGAATCAGTCATTTTGCTATGGATGATTTCTTTCAAAATTAAAATTATTTACTAAAATTATTGAAAATTGTTATGCTCGGGAGATCGGTCCTGGGTAGATCGGGTCGCATAGAGGGGCGAGACTCAAAGTACACATTCAGCTCTTTATTGAATATACAGCTCAGTTCAGGACCTGCGAGCCGCTTGGCTTTATTCAACCGGCCGGCGGCTTGGCGGCCAATGGCAGCGCTTTGAATTTCCCGCGATCGGCTCGGCCAATCGCAGTGGATTCTTAGCGCGCCAATCACAGTAGTTTAGTTAGC
This sequence comes from Pseudonaja textilis, assembly GCF_049901715.1. Lineage (NCBI taxonomy): Eukaryota > Metazoa > Chordata > Lepidosauria > Squamata > Elapidae > Pseudonaja > Pseudonaja textilis. Next base: position 67,177,717 of record NC_142008.1, read on the forward strand.
CAATCAGATTGTGGTCCGCATGGACCAATCAGAACTCAGGATTTCGAGAATGTTAATATAGAACAAAAATAATCTGAAAATATGTGATTATTGACGAAGCCTTAACATGATCTAGCAAACCAGTTCTTATACTTTACTTGAAAGTTGAGGATTCAGTTACTTCACCAACAATTTTTGTTGAACTAGTTGAATTAGAAAAAACAAGATGCAGATACAATATGTTCTTCAGTTATTGAAAGTTTAAATAATATTGGGTTTACTAAAAAGTACTTGTGGGGAGGGGGAATTAATAGGATTTTGCTTCGATGGTGCTAGCATTATGCTTGGGAGAAAATCTGGAGTGAGCACTAGAATAGCAAAAGAGTTTCCAAACATCATAATATGGCACTGCTTAAACCATCACCTCCAACTTGTTTTAGATGATTCGATAAAGGAAACAAAGCAAGTAAATCATGTTAACATTTTTATTGATATTTATTGTATACTATTTTTCATCAATCCAATAAGAACCAAGCTGAACTTTTCAAAATATCCAAACAACTTGGGATTGAAATTATAAAGATTGGTAGAGTTTTTGGACTAAGATGGGCTGCCTGTAGTTGAAGGTCAACCCTGGCTGTTTGGCACACTTATCCAGTGCTACATCAGTATTTTCATTCTAATGAAAAGTATGGCTGCTCTTCTTGAAAATATATATTTTATGACTGATTTGGCATTAATGATTGACATTCTAAATGAAATTTCTCTTCTTTCAAATGCACTGCAAGCAAGTAATGTAGACATCATAAAGACTGAAAAACATATGATAAGGTCAATTAAAGCATTTAAAATCCTTAGAAAAGGGTGCATACAAAAAAGTGGATGGATTAATTACTTCAGAAACCTTCAAAAATATAAAAAATATTTTAAAAATCATCGATTCGTTAGTCTCCTTCGGGACTTTTAGAAAGCATCATAACAAATTTAAATAGAAGACTAATGGACTGTGAACATTTAAAAACAGGTAATCAATTGCAAGACAGGACTTATTTACAATTCCTCACTTTTTTGGAGCTAGATTACTGGAATATTGAAGAGGTGATGGTTCCATGGAAAGCAGCTGAAGAATTGCTTGCATTTAGTGACATCTTTATTTATGAAATTAATATTAATGATTGAGGCTTTGTGAAAAATGTTTTAAAAGATTCCCAGAAATATACAATTCCTGCAGTATTCAAAAAGCTAAAAATATTGTCAGACAATTGCTGTAAGTTCAGCAGAAGCAGAAAGGGGTTTTTCTAAAATGAATATCATATGTTCAGAGAAGCCATCTAACTGTTTCCAACATAACAAACCTAAGGACCATTAGTGTAATTGGCCTACCTATAAAAGAATGGGACCATATTTCTATAGTAAAAAAAATGATTGCAAGCACATCATACAGCCGATAATGTTCGAGGGTTAAGACTGAAGAAAAATGAAAGTGAAGATGTCAATTACACAGCAGTTTGGAAATACCTTAAAGCTGAATAACACTTTTATTGTTCTTAAGTATTTGTGTACTTTTATTGTTCTTATTTAAGTATTAAATGCATGAAATAATAAACTACCTTTTGGTATATCTTTTTTTAGGCTAAGTGACGTCAAGTTGGTCATGCCCACCCAGTCACGTGATCACTCAGCCACACCCACCTAGTCACACCCACTCACCCACACCCACCCAGCCACGCCCACCCAGCCATGTCTCATCCACCAGTCATTAGGGCAGAGAACCAGTTGTTTAAAAATTTGCAGCCCACTACTGGATTTGAGGCCAAAATTGATAGGATAGTGAAGCTGTTTCATCCTCATATTAGAGATGCACCAGTCATTTAGATCAGTGGTCATCAGCTGGTGGGCCACGGATCACTGGTGGTCTGGGGAAAAATTTTGGTGGTCTGCAGAGAAATGTCACCCCCAAAGCAATTAATCAGGCTGCGCGGGAACACAAGAACACAAGGCTGTGCCACCTACCTGGCCCATAGGAACACAAGGCTTGTGTTGCTTGCATTGCGAACAACACGATGTAGTCAGGGGAGGGGAAAGGGTGGGGGCGGGGAACTTGCCCCATGTACCTCGCCTGGCCACCGGGCTGCTTCTTTATGCTTCTTCTTTCTTCTGCTTTTGGCTGCACACAAGGAAAGCAGCAAGTATTTCTTTTTCTCCCCCAAACTCCGCCAGAAACAAATCTTTGGGACCTGCAAGGCATCCTGCTCCAAGAAGCTGTGAGGGCAAAGACACATTTCTGCTGGAGTTTGGGGGAGAGAAAGAAAGACTTCTGCTGCTTTTGTTGCTTTCCTTGCATGAAGCCAAAAGTCTCTTTCTCTCTCTCTCTCCCCCATGAGAACAAAGCTGGAGACAGTATCCTGTGATCCCAAATAAAGAATGATCAATCAATAGGAAAACAGGGTGGGAAATTTTTCTGCAGACTTTTTTTTTATTTTCCCAGAGTGTGTATATGTGTGTGTGTGAGAGAGGGGGTGGGAGGGAGAGGGAGAACATCACCGCCAGCCCTCCAAGGTTTGATCGGATCTCTCTCTCTCTCTCTTTCTCTCTCTCTCTCTCTCTCTCTCTCCCGCCCCCCCCACCCCAGTCAGCAAGCCACCGTCAGTCAAAATTAATATTAGTGGACTGCGGGATTTAAAGTTATGAGTTTGGTGGTCGCTGAGGTCCAAAAGGTTGGAGACCCCTGATTTAGATTACCCACATTTATACATAAAGAAAAGTAATGTGGAAATATAATTTTTGTTATGCAGAATCTATTCTGAATAGAATTGTGGAAAATGGCTTTGAAATAGCCATGCAAAAGGAAATCACTTTATCAGAAGAACAAGCTCGTGAATTCTATCGAGGATGTGAAAATCAAGATTATTTTCCATATCTTTTGGATCAAATGACCAGGTACCCAAGTTAAATACATTTTCTACATTACAGCATTCCATGAGTAAATACCTTATGTTATTGTAGAATGGGAAATCATAGGAATCATATATGTTATATGCAGGAGCTATGAAACCATGATGAGCACCAAAATCTGCAAGAATTTCTCAGAGTTCAACTTCTAGCACTGTGGGCTCCTTGGTAAATCTTGTTACTAACCAGGATTATGCAAGGAGGGCAGAAATTCAATTGTTGAATTGAGGCCATCACCTTGACTGCTTTTGTCTCAGTCCCTGTGGGTATACCTGTTATTGCCCAATGTTTGATTTCATTGTGCAGCTACAATGTTTGTATCAATTTAATGTAGCAATTTTCAGTGGTAGATCATGCACCACGGATATTATTATAAAACTCTTTGTGTTCAGGCTTTTTCAGAATCATTGTACTTCTCCTGACTAAGGATGAATTTCTGAATTAATTTAGATAAAATTTTTGAATGTAAAGAAAAAATATTCTTTTTTTTTAAGATTTGAAATACCTGATTGTAAATGTATTAACAGCAGCTACGCTTGTATTTGCTAAAAACTGGAAAAATGAGAAAATACCACCACAGGAGGAAATCATTAAGAAAATATTGGAATGTGCTGAAATGAGTAGATTGACATTTGAAATTAGAGAGCAAGAGAATGAACAATTTTATAAAATTTGGGATCTTTTCTATCAATAAAACAATAAAATACAGTAATGAAATATGTAGACTTTTAGAAAATAATAAATATATAAAGATGTACTTCTTTCTTATTAAAATTATTTTAGGCTAGATTTGGGATGATAATATGAACTGTTATAAAATAAACTAAGTAAATTATGATTATCTTGTAAAACATGAATGAATAAAAGTATAGTCAAATGATTGATTAATAATGATACTAAGGTATTTAATTTCTGACTGACAATATGAGATTATATGCAATGTAACTGTAATTGAAGACTACAAAATGGAAGCACAAAACAATTTGTAAACCAACCAGCACACTGTATGTACACCTATGGAAGATAGCTTGATGTTTTTATGTTTTGTTTGTTTATGTTTGTTTTTAAAAAACCAATTAAATTTTTTTTTAAAGGAAAAATATTCTTAAGACAAAAATTATGTGAAAAATGTCTTTTTGTTAGCAGTAGTAGTACTTATAACTATCATTATAGGCTGCTCCTGGAGAACTTTAGTTAAGTCATTAAGAAAGTTTAAAATAATAGAAATGGTATGGATTTGTAATTTGTTGAGAAGCAGTCTGTCTAAATATGATCAGTTCTGATGAGGACTTACACTAATGCTGATATCTTAAACCAGGGGTATCCAACTCTACAGCTCATTGACTCTGCATGAAATTTGAGATTGTTCATTGACTCCCAAAAGATGTTTTAGGTGAAAGCAATTTTAATACTATCGCTTTAACAACAACTCTAATAAAGGATAATCTCATCAACCCTTAGAGTCAATATTTACCACTCTGGGGATTTTTCCTTAAATGGATTTGTATGGTTTCACTTATAATTGTAAACACTTTTAATTTTATGAAGAAATCCTAGCTTTTTCTCCAGAATATTTATTGGTTACATTCCAGAATGTTTTTTACTGAATTTATATTCATTCAGAAAAATACACACACTCACACACACACACACACACACACACACACATAAATTCTGCTATATTTGTTTTGAATAGTGGGCCAACTCTTGCTCTTGCTTTGGTACGAGAGAATGCAATCCAAAAATGGAGGGATTTACTTGGCCCAAAGATAATCCAAGAAGCAAAGGAACAATACCCCCAAAGGTAATCTTTTTATTGTAATAATGATATCCTGAGAAATGTTTTTTTTTATTTTCTCTATTGAAGTTGTGCTTTTCTTGTGATAGTTATGACAATAGTGCCATCATCTGGATAGTATCCTATACTACTTCACCATGTTATAGCAAATTATTATACTCAACACAGAAATATCTTTGCAAAAGAAACTTCTCTGTAGGCATTTCTCTGTAGGAAATAATGTGTTAACTTAAAAAGCACAGATATAATTTTCAACAATGACATTACACATCTTTAAAAAGGATATTGCATTAATATTGTGCAAGCTGGAGCTTATATTCATGCATTTACAGAAAGTACAAGTCAAAATATGCAAGATTGTATATATTTTATACATTACTGACACTGAATTTAGTGACTGAAAATGATTACATTCTTTTCTTACATTGTTATTTATTTATTAAATTTATATTTAATAAATATGATTTTTTATTATTCAATGAAAAGTTTAACTTCTGAATGAAAACTCTTCAGTAACTCATGTACTGATAACCTTTGGATTGGTTCCCAAATAATTGAATAAAATGTCCCTCCAAGATTGTCTCTTTATCTTTCACAGAATCTCAGATCATCAAAATATTGCCTACAAACAAGGGTCAGACCATGACAAAAATTTTGCAGAGCCCCTTAGGAAGTCATTTTTTCCTCCCTTACTATATCAACATTCATTATACAGGTTCACCATTTAAACAAGAGAAACTGGTTATGGATCAGAAGTATTCACCACTACATCTGTATTACCATATGGAAAAACCCTCGAGGAATTACACTGATCAACATTTATTAGAGTGCTCTTTAAAATGTCAACTATTATTATTGAATGAGATTTTCTGAACGGATGTTGAATTTTGCTTAAGGTGATATCTATGGACAGATAAGGTGTAAAAACATCCCTCTACCACAAGACATTTGTTAATAATAACCAAGTTATTTCAGTTTTCTGCTGTTGATAGGAATCTTTATATGAATCTCAGTTTTAATTTTAGGTGAATTCTGTGACTGCTGTTCCAAACTGTTAAAATTTGTTTCAGTAGAAAAGTGATCTATTCAGCTAATACTTTATTTTCAGAATTTGCCCTGCCATTGCTTTCTTTTTTTAAGATAACAAGAATCCTGAGGACAGAATGTTTATCTGAATTTTTCTATGGAATACTTTTTTAAAAAATAAATTTTATTATTCTTTTACTTTAGTTTAGTTTATTTACTTTATTGTCATTGCACCTCATACGATGAAATCAAACACCATCTTCAGTCCACATCATTTTTTACATTTTAAAAAGCAAAATTGATCATGATATTGTGAGAAGCGTTAATAAAGTATCCTTTTTATGACTCAAATCTCATGTTGAAAGATAGATTATGTCCTTGAAGTAAGGGAGTGCAGTACCAGACACCAGTTACTTTTTTGGAAAGTCTTTGGAGCGCTGGGAATTATCACACTTTTTGGAATGTCTTTGAAATGCCAGATACCGGGTAAGAAAGTGTTTGTTATGTCTGGGTACCAAAAAGATAATAAAATGTAACTTGTATCCTGAAAGATGTATTGTAAATCAAGCCATTTGTATACGGGGGAGGGGGAAGGGGGGTGTAGTTTTAAGGTATAAGAGTAGAGCAAAAGCTATGCTTTTTGTTCCTCCCAGCTGCCAAGGGTGGAACCCATCTGCAGATGTATATCCAATAAAGCCTTTTTCCTTGGATCAACTTTGAATCCTGGTGGTTTTTCTTTACCCACAATCTCAAAATTTGGGGGCTCGTCCGGGATCCTCGATGGTGGTCGACTGGAAAGTGGGGACCAGGTAAGAGAGTGGCCACAACCTCCCATTGAGAGGCACCTCTCCCCGAATTCGGTCAGACTCCCGAGGTGACTTTGAATCCAGACGGTCCTTGGAAAAAGAACTGAGACGAAATGCCGGCTGAGAGTTTGTGAAATCGATCTGAGTTGGGGACGCCCACACATCCTTTGACTGCGGAGAGTCCAGGAGTGATCAGATCAGGTAAACTTTGTTCCTTTTATTTGTAGCCCAAAAGAGAAAGATCCTTAAACTCTCTGGGAGAATCCAGCGCTGCTGGAGGATTGGGACTAGGAGACTGGAAGAAAGAGGTCCTTAAACTCTCTGGGAGAATCCAGCACTTGCTGGAGGACTGGGACTGGTGAGTCAAGGCTCTGGGAGCCTGAAAGAATAGAGACGGGAAAGGGACAAAGCGAGGGTCTTGGAGACCTGGAAGAAGCCTGTCTGGGACAGGGAAGATTTGACAATGGCAGAACACCTATTCCGGTAGATTCGCCCCTGGGACAACTACTTAAGCAGTAGTTCTCCCCGAATCTAAAGGAATTTACCAGACATCTCGAAAAGAAAAACATGATTTATCTTTGTCGAGATAGATGGCCAAAATATCCTCTGATTGATCCTAAATTTCCATATCACTGGAGCCTGAGGGGGAAACCAGTACCTATTGGATGACCAAATTGCGAGACTATATTCTCCAACACAAAATGACCACCCAAATTGCATACATAGAGGTATGGTTTCATGTGAAATTTGCAACAGAAGGGCAATGAAAGCGAGACGGATGATTGGCTTCAGAGTCCGCCGCCCTCAAATCCTAACTTGAATAATGTACCAGCCAATGTTCCAGCGGCCCCGCCATTGCCGGCGCCACAACCCCCTCCTCAGCCGCCTTATCCACGGCTGAGAAAAGAAGTGGAACAGTTGAGAAGAGATGTTCAAAATTTTCTCTTCAGCCAAAAACCTGAAGTGGATGCATTTCCTCTTAGGGAAGTCCCTAATGGGATCAATGCTGCAGGCAATCCGGTGACAGTCTTTGTGGCTGTCCCCATAAAACCAGCCGAGTTGCGAGAATTGAAGAAGACTCTTCCAAAGCTTCATGAAAATGCTCATGAGGTGGCCGAACAGTTAGAGCTATGGTTGGGTCCGAATGATTACACTTATCAGGAGCTGATGTACATTTTGGGACATCTATTTACTCCTGAGGAGCGGAATCTCATCCAGACCTCAGCCTGGAGAGCGTGGAATGAAAGAGTGAATGGGCAACAAGGGGCAGTGGCAGGAGATCAAAAAATTCTCCATAGAAAATTCAGAAAATGGATAATTGGGGAGCTGTGGGAATGGTTGATCTCCTGAAAGCAGCCCAACAAGTTTTTGTGAACAGAGACACTGTAAAAACCAGATAGAAATCACAAATGATGGTTGCAGCTGTACAGGCTGCAACAAAGAGCGAAGTAAAGAAAAGTGGGAATTTGGGGAAGGGTCCAATTGGAGAAAGAAGAGAGAATTTTGGGGGATACAATCAGGAAGGTTTTCGAGGTAGGGGAAGAGGTTCCAGAGGAAGAGGCATGGGAATGAGACAGCCTGGAATGGATAGGAGTTGCTTCAGGTGTGGGAAGGAAGGTCACTTTGCGTGCGAGTGTCCTACCAACCAAGAAGAGTGGAGTTATGCATTGTATGATGATTAGGGCTGTTCCGGCTCCTTTAAGAGGACCTGCAGGGAGCCATTGGCAAACGTTTTAGTGGGTCCTAACCGTCAGGAGCGGCTGTTCCTGATAGACACCGGCGCAAGCCAGACTTCTGTGTGTGACCTGGTAGAAGGTGCACATAGATCAAGGAAAGTGATAAAAGTAGTTGGGGTGAGTGGAAAATCGCAGGATGTGAGTGTGTTTGAACAAATTAGACTGGAAATGAATGAAGTGGTGACTGAAGCTGAAGTGTTGTACATTCCTGATTCTGGAGTGAATTTGCTGGGGAGAGATTTGTTGCCTGTGTTCGGTATCCAGCTGTGGGATACCGGGAAGGGAATAGGGATGATTAGTTAATGATTTGAGGTGGATCTCCTGATCCCTATACTATCTTGGGACGAATTCCTCCCAAAGACAAATGGTTTACTGTGATAGATCTGAAGGATGCCTTCTGGGCATGCCCCCTTGAGGAGGGAAGTAGAGACCTGTTTGCATTTGAATGGAATGATCCTGAGACTGGGAGAAAACAGCAATTAAGGTGGACAGTACTTCCCCAGGGCTATACTGAGAGCCCTTTTGTTGTTTGGACAGGCTTTGGAAGAAAAGTTAGTGTCTTTTGAGAAAGGGAAAGGGATCGTGTTGATTCAGTATGTGGATGACTTGTTGTTGACTGGGGAGAAAGAGAAAAGGGTTAGAGCAGCATCTGTGGCTTTGTTAAATTGGCTGAAAGAGCAAGGATTGACAGTTTCAAGGGAAAAGATCCAGTTTGTGGAAAGGAAGGTGAAATATTTGGGGCATTAAGTCAAAAGCCCTTGGATTGTTGGGGTATTGCAGAGTCTGGGTGGACCAGTACACTGTGCTAGCTCAATTCCTGCACAGGAAGCTGGTAGGAAAAGGAGAAAGTATAGAATGGTTAGAGGGAGATGATGAAAAATGGGAAGGTTTAAAGAAGGCACTGTCATCCGCACCGGTTTTGGCTTTGCCCAATTTAGAGCTCCCATTTCATCTGTATGTGTCAGCAGCCCAGGGAATGGCACTAGGAGTGTTGGCGCAGAAGAGGGGGGGCAATACCAGCCCATCGCCTTTCTGAGCAAAACTCTGGAGCCGGTGGTTAGAGGATGGCCGATGTGTGCAGGCTGTGGCTGCTACAGCTATGTTGGTGGTAGAGAGCAAGAAGTTAACCTTTGTGGGGGGGGGCTTGTGGTGCATTCTCCTCATCAGGTCACTTCTGTGCTAAGTCAGTTGGCAAAAACTTGGATGACAGAGGGGCGGATTCTCAAATATGAGACCATTTTGAGAACCAGCCCTGATGTAGTGATTGGGACAGACAGGAATTTGAATCCAGCAGAATTCCTAGAAGGGAGAAGACAGGAGTGGGAAGCTGAGGATCATGATTGTTTGTTGCAAGTAGATTTGATGACAAAAGTGAGGGAGGATCTGGAAGAGACTCCTTTGAAAGATGGGGAAAGGTGGTTTGTGGATGGATCAAGCAGGGTTGAGGAAGGAAAGAGGAAGTCAGGATTTGCAGTCGTGACAGGAGAAGGGGAGGTCATAGAAAAGGGCTCCCTTCCTTCCTCATGGTCTGCGCAGAAGTGCGAGTTGTTTGCTCTGAAAAGGGCCTTAGAGTTGGCTGAAGGAATTGATGTGACAATCTGGACTGATTCCAAATACGCCTGGGGTGTGGTCCAAACCTTTGGTAAGATCTGGCAGGAGAGGGGCTTTATCAAGGCTGATGGGAAACAAGTTGAACAATTACAGCTTGTGGAACAGGCCTTGGAGGCCCTGCAACTGCCAGATCAAGTGGCAATAGTGCATGTGAATGCTCATCAGAAAGGGAACACCCCAGAGGTAGTTGGGAACAGGTGGGCAGACTAGTGGGCTGGCCTTTTCAGAGAGCACAGCTTGATTTCACCGAATTACCAGAGAAAGGGGGGTGGAAATATTTACTTGTGATTAAAGATCATCTGACAGGGTGGGTGGAGGCCTATCCAACTAGGAGAGTCACAGCACCCACAGTAACCAAGATCCTGTTAGAACAGATCATTCCTCATTATGGGATGATGGAAGCTATTGATTCTGACAGGGGGACACATTTTACACAAAAAGTTTTACAGTCTGTGATGGGAGCTGTAGGGGTGAAATGGGATTTACACACCCCGTGGCACCCAGAATCCAGTTCTAAAGTAGAGAGGGGGAATGCGGAATTGAAGAAACATTTGACCAAATTACAATTGGAAAATGGGTTACCATGGACAAAGAATTTATCCTTGGCACTACTCAGAATCAGAACATGTCCAAGGAAAGACACTGGGGTCTCTCCATTTGAGATGCTAATGGGGCGACCCTACTTGGCAAAAATAGGGAATCCAATTCCTGAATTCAAAGATTTGTTCTTGAGAAAATATTTGCAGACACTGTCCAGGTCTTTGCTTTCTCTTCATAAACAGGGATTGTTGGCGCAACGACCACCTCTTGCTGGCAGCCAACATCCCCATGAAGTTGGAGACTGGATCCTGATAAAAACTTGGAAGAGCGAGAAGCTGCAGCCCAGCTGGGAAGGCCCGTACCAGGTGCTGTTGACAACTGAATCTGCAGTTAGCACTCAAGAAGGAGGCTGGACGCATTACAGCAGAGTCAAGAGGGCACCGGAACCTAAGAAACCTTGGAAGGCCATTCCAGTGGACGGTCAGCCGTTGAAGTTAACTCTGAAGTGGTAACATGCAGCTGATTTGCCTAGTGACTATTTACCTACTCATGAGCAGGATAGGAGGAGAGACTGAGATAAAGACAAAAGCTAAGACTGAGGGACAATGTGATCAATGCATAAAAACAACAAAAACAGGGACACAAGTGACAAAGACTCTAATTTTCCATACTCAACTGAGTTGCAGGAAAAGAGACTCCGGGACTTGTATCTACAATGGGACATCTTATTCCATTTGTAAGGATGGAGGGAGTGTCAAATGTTATGACCCAAAAGGTCCCACACATAGGTACACTATGACACATTTAGCTAAAGAAAGTGCACGCTCAAGAACATATATAATGCAAAATCGCTTGGCTTTGGACTATTTGCTTGCTAAGGAGGGAGGAGTATCTGGGAAATTTAATCTAACAAACTGCTGCATCGAAATTGATGAGAGTGAAAAGGTGATCCAGGAGATAGCAGACCGAATGGTAAAAATAGCCCATGTATCAGTCCAGACTTGGGAAGGATTCAATATGGGGAACCTGTTTGGATCCTGGTTTCCTAAGCTCCCAGGGTTACAAGCCATAGTAGCACTCATTGGTATCATTGCAGCGGGATGTGTAATACTACCATGTGTTCTTCCTATATTCATCCGCATTCATAGCACTCTCTCCCTGATAGCCAAAAGGCAGGTTGTTGAACAAATGATGGTGTTAAGACAATAATATGACCCATTGGAGAACCTGGAGGAATCTCCTGAAGAAGGATGGAAGACAGCAGACTTATTATTAACTGAGTTTGAGTCAAGGATGGAACGAGAACAGGGGGGATTGTGAGAAGTGTTAATAAAGTATCCTTTTTATGACTCAAATCTCATGTTGAAAGATAGATTATGTCCTTGGAGTAAGGGAGTGCAGTACCAGACCCCCGTTACTTTTTTGGAACGTCTTTGAAGCGCTGGGAATTATCACACTTTTTGGAATGTCTTTGAAATGCCAGATACCAGGTAAGAAAGTGTTTGTTATGTGCTGGGTACCAAAAAGATAATAAAATGTAACTTGTATCCTGAAAGATGTATTGTAAATCAAGCCATTTGTATACGGGGGAGGGGGAAGGGGGGTGTAGTTTTAAGGTATAAGAGTAGAGCAAAAGCTATGCTTTTTGTTCCTCCCAGCTGCCAAGGGTGGAACCCATCTGCAGATGTATATCCAATAAAGCCTTTTTCCTTGGATCAACTTTGAATCCTGGTGGTTTTTCTTTAGCCACAATCTCACAATATTAACAACACTGTAGCATTATTATCATACATATCCATCTTTTGTAGATATTTACATTAATATATGATATTATACGATTATATACATTTATCTATGGTTTTCTTATCTTAACTTCCTTTATTACCTATTTTCCAGCCAATTATACCACATATCTCAAATTTCATGGTATTACGACTCCTCTTTATCTTTTAATTTTAGAGTCAATCTATCCATTTCGGCAAAGTTCAGGATTTTTTGAATTACCAGTTCCTCAGAAGGGATGTTGTTGTGTTTCCATCATTGTGCATATGTTATTCTCATTCAGAGTTTTGCAGCATTAATTCAGTGCCAGAAAAATAAACACAGATGGCTGATGCTTCATTTAATGTCTTTATAAAGATAATAAATAGATTTTACAAACCAATTGTAGATTTCTCTAACACGGAGCAAACTCAGGCAAAAGTAGACATGTTTAGAGCTTCAGGAGACAACTCAGGAGCTCAGAAACAGACATCAGTTTCATTTTAGTTCAGCAGGCAAGCATTATACAAAGCAGAGGAGAGAAGCAGTTTCATTTCAATAGACAGACTCAGAGCTTAACATAGTTGCAGAGTTTAACATAGGGCCACGCCTAGACTACTTCTAGTTTCAGTTTCCAGCCTAGGCTAATTCTAGTTTCAGTTTCCAAAAATGTCCTCATTGGCTGACTTAGTTGCTGTGCCTATTCATTGGCTGACCTTGTTACCATGCTCTATTCCAGTTCATGAATATACTCTGACAATTCTTACCGCAATTAATAAGTGTAATAACATATGTATTTAATCTTTTTCTTGTGTTTCTTTTTAAATATTCCTACTATGAATAACTCAGGTTCAAATTCTATTTGTTCTTCTACTATTTCTTGTAACCAGTGCCTAATTTTTGTCCAATATCTTTGGGCTTTGGGGCAAAATCACCACATGTGGTAGAAAGTGCCTTGTGCTTTTTTACACTTCCAGCATGCCGGGTTCATGTTGGGATACATTTTCGCTAATCTCATTGGGGGTAGGTGTCATTGGTAGAATATCTTATAGATATTTTCTTTATAGGCCGATGATCTTGTTAATTTATAATTTTGGTTCCAAATTTTCCCCCAATCTTCTAGATGTATATTATGTCCTATATTTTTGGCCCATGCTATCATACAACCTTTCACTATTTCTTCTTCTAAATCAACCTCTAATAAGTATTTATACAGTTTGGTTATACATTTCTCCTCAGGGTCTGTTAGAATTTTGTCTAATTGTTTCAATTCTGTATAAATTCCATAGTCTTCTACATCTTTTTATATCTATTCTGCAGTTGGCGGTCCAGGCACCAGTCTATGGATATTCCTTGTTCTTTGAGTTCCTGATTTGATTTTAACTTCCCCTGATTATCTAAAACTTCTTTATATTTTGCCATTTTACTTATATCCAAATTATTGGGATGTATCATGGCTTCCACTGCAGATAACCATATCGGAATTTTCATGCAATGTCTCTTTCTAATGTTATTCCAAATTTGTATCAGGGAATCTCTTATGAAGTGTCTATGGAAATAGGTTTGTTTCTTAATTTCCTTTTCCCATAGGAAGGCATGCCATCCCCTTTGTAAGTCATGGCCCTCCAGGCTTAATATCTTTTTATTGTTTAAATTAACCATTCTTTAATCCAGGTCAAAGCTGCTGCCTTATAGTAAAGCTCCCAATCCGGGAATCCAAAGCCACTTCTGCTTCTACTATCCTGTAGCGCTTTCAACTTTATTCTGGATTTTTTCCCTAACCATATAAATTTTACCATAATCTTATTCATATCTGTAAAAAAAATTCTCTAAGTTTATGAGGATTGTTTGGAATAAATATAAAAATTTAAGTAAAATATTCATTTTGATCACTGCAATTCTCCCTAATAATGATATTTGTAACGTCCCCCATAATTCCAAATCTATCTTTGTTGTAGAAGTTTCATATAATTATTTTCTTTTATTGTTATACATTTTGCAGTTAACCATTGTTGAAAGGCTGGAAAATGCCTTTCTTCTGAGAGCTCGATTTTCCTGCTGGGAGAACTCCGGTTTAAAGACAGAGACAACTGCTTGGAAGCGGGTTCCTTTTATTTTTCAGGAAGGCAAGAGATAGCAAGAAGTCTGCGTTCCTGGGGCTAGCCATCTTTGTATAATAAACCCCTGATTTTTATACCTTTTCTCCTTTTGTGTGTGAGTGCTTGTGTTTGTATTTCTTAATGTTTTAAATCCTGTCAGGGGGTTGTCTTCATTTCCGCCAGAGGGTAAACTCCGGGGTGGTTTGATTGGATTATCAGTTTCATCCTAATGTTTTCTTATATTTGTTTGGTGGCAATCTCCTGTCTGCTATGGAATTTATTTTGTGTCTTTTGTCTATTTATTTGCTGATTTGGCATGACCTGTTGTTTGTAAGGGATTTCTTTTTCTTGTTTCCCTAGCTTTCTTAATTACTTGGCTTTTGTCTAGGGGGCTTCTTTCAATACCTTTTATTAAATCTCTTTTCCTATGCAAGTTTGTTTTATGGCTGGCCTGATGTTCCCTTTGGGCTTTTTCTGCTTGGGTGTCACCACTGTCCTCATGAAGTTCCCTTTCCACACCATATTCCTATTTAATTTTGTCATTTGAAGCCCCATTACTCTTTCTAGTTTTTTTTTTTCTGTTCTTCTGTCAAATTCTTAGTTAATATTTTAGTCTTTTGTCTATTGATTTTAAGGCCTAATACTTCTCCATATTTCTCTAGATCTTAATTAATATATATTCTGTCTCTATAGGATCTTCAGTAAATAATACCATGTCATCTGCAAAAGCCTGGAATTTATATTCCTCTTTTTTAACTCTAGTTCCTTTTATGTCCACATTCTGTCTAATTCGAATTAGTAAAATTTCTAGCATCAGAATGAAAAGCAGAGGCAAGAGTGGACAACCCTGCCTTACCCCTTTCATTATTTTAAAAGTCTCTGTATTCTCACCGTTTAATAAAATACAGTATTTGCCTTTTGGGTAGAATATATTGCTTTTTTCATATTCTCAAATTTATATCCTAAATTCATATTTTTAATTTGTTGCATCATAAATTGCCAATTCAGATTGTCAAATGCCTTCTGTGCATCCAGAAAAACAAATGCCACTTGTTTTTCTGGAGGAGCCTTGTAATATTCCAAAATATCCAATATTATTCTTGTGTTGTTTCTAATTTGCCTTAATGAGAGAAATCCATTTTGATCCGGGTATATTCATTTAATAATCTTTTCAATCTATCTGCTATTATACTTGTGAATATTTTGTAATCAACGTTCATCAATGATATTGGTCTATAATTTTAGATTTGTCTACTGTCCATACCCTCTTTTGGTATTAATGAAATATATGCTTCCCTCCATGAACCCAGCAATTTGGCTTCTGTCAATAACTCATTGTACAGTTCTAGCATTAGTGGTTCAATCTGTTCACCCATCATCTTGTATATTTCCCCTGGTAGCCCATCTGGACCTGGAGTTTTATCACTTTTCTGCTTTTTGACTGCTTGATTCAATTCTATTATTGATATTTCTTTGGATAGAATCTTCTTCATTTCTTCTGTTATTGGTGGAATCCGTTCCCCTTTTAAATAATCTATTATTTTTTCTTCCTCTATTTCTTCATTTTTATACAGGCCCTCAAAGTACTGATGCGCAATTCTTTTTTTCCCTTCCATCTTATGTTGAAATTCTCCATTTTCATCCTGAAGTTGGTGTATAATCCTCTTCTCTTTTTTTAATCTATGAGATAACCATCTCCCCAGTTTATTGGCTTGCTCAAAGAAGTTTTGTTTTACTGCTTTTAAGCTCTTTACCATTTCTTCTTGTTCTAAAATATTGAGTTTGTGTTTAATTTAAGTCAATTCCCCTTTAATTTTAGTATTCTGTGGTATTTTCTGAAGTTGGGTTTCTAGGTAATTTCTTCTTGTAATGTACTCTGTTGTTTCCACTTCTCTTTATTTCTTTTTGATGTATATGATATTATAGTTCCACCTGAGTAAGCCTTCATGGTATCCCGAAGATTTTGTATTGATGTGTGTTGTTTTGTGTTCTCTTTGAGTCCCTGTTCCTTCATAAACGTTTGGGTGAATTCCTTTTCTTTTACTATTTTGGATTTAAAGTCCATCTTCTTGTTTTCTGTTGGCCTCTCCACATTATTTTATGTGGATTGTGATCTGCCCAATTGTTCAGTAGTATTTCAATCTTCTCCACTTCTTTTCCTATCTCTCCATTCATCCAGGCCATATCAATTCGGGACCAAGATTGGTATGGATTAGAGTAAAAAGTAAATTGTTTTTTATGTAAGTTCAATTGTCTCCATGCATCTATTAAATTTAATTCTGCTATCATCTTGAAACATGATTTTGGTAATATTTTCTTTTTCTTTCCATTTTTCTTATCACTCACATAGTCCTTTTTTACTGTCCACTATTGCAGATGTTCCTCTGTCCCGTTTCTATAATTCTTTCATATAACTTTTTATAAAAATCTTTTTGATTTTCATTTGGTACATATATTACCACTATCCATATTTCAGTCATTACAGAATTCTTATAGGTACAGTTATTTTGTCTTTTTTAAAATTTGTCCCTCTCAAAAGAAATACCATGAGAATGTGTTGGAAAACAAAACATTGAAATAGCTCTTGGGACAGTGAACTTTAACTGATTTTATTTGACACTCTGAATGATGCATTGATCAAATTGCTTATTTCAATGACTGATTCATGCTTTGACCACTCCTATTACAGATGCATTGTTAAATGTTATCTGTCAGAAATTGGCAAAGGGAGAAGGCTTGGAGGAAAATTAGGAATTTCAAGTTCATCTTACTCTGGAATTCATCATCTATCCCAAAGGATTATATATATGCACTTGTAAAATGTGTGTGTGTTTGACTGTGTTTGTGTGTATACATACATACATGCAATCAGAAATGGAACACAGATCTTCTATGAGAGAAAGAGGGAGGGAGAGGGGGAGGGAGAGGGAGAGGGAGAGAGAGAGAGAGAGAGAGAGAGAGAGAGATTGCAGGTTTCCAAATCAGGTATTTTTATGGGTGTATAACCTCACAGTTTAATATACTTGATGTGAGGCTATAACTTGTAAGCATGAAGTTTCTGTGCCATTTTTCTAATTTTCTGAGTTTATTGTTTCAGTTTACGTGCTGAATTTGCAATCCATGATTCTCCAATCAATCAGCTGCATGGCAGCGCAAACACGAATGAAGCTACAAAGGAATTACAATTCTTCTTTCCTGTAGAAAACACTATGGCTCTCATTAAACCCTCTGCTTTTGAAGACAAAGGTAAGATTAATATTACAAAGTGTTCGTGTTTTTCTTTTTGCACATTTATATTAATTTCCTGTAAAATAAGTTATACCATTATAAAATTATTTCATCCATATCTGCATATATCAACAAATATCCTCCTCACACAGTAATACACATAAACATATTCTCCTCACTTTACTTATCAGCAGCAGTGAGAAAATGAAGAGAGCATACAAAGTAAGAGGAAAAGGTAGCTATCCTGGGAACAGAAAGAAAACTAAAAAGGTAGAAAAGTGGATGTGTAAAAGGCAAAGGGAAGAGGCAACTGGACAGAGTAAAAAGACCCAAAAAAAGATACTAAAGCCTTGTTTATGCATTACAGGTAGTTCTCGACTTATGACATGTCACTTATTGATCATGTCAAATTGATACGGACTCCCCCAAAGCTACTTCCAACCCAGTTTGAAATTCCAGAAATTGCTCTTACCCCTGTGTTCATGTGATTGCATTTTGGGCATTTGGCAACCAATCCACAATTACATCCATTTACAGTTCCCATAGTTTAAAAAAAACACCCATTGAGTAAAATGTGTTTGCTTAACAACCACATTTACTATGTGACCGCAGCATTCACATAGCAATCACAGCAAAAAATTATGTGAGGTCACATAGTGACCATTTGACTGGGACAATTTAAAATTGTAATTTCAGGCTCACTTACAGTTGTAAGTTATCAACTAACCATACAGAGTTAATCTTAACTAGGCAAGCAGCCACTTCCATGCAAAAGGCTAATCTCCAGCCAGAGGCATCTGCAGGGGAGTTCTTAAAACCTCAGGATGGTAGCTTCATATTAAGGGCTTCAATTGCACTATTCTGGTTGCCATCTTAAGGGTTTTTTTCCTCATACAAACCCTCAAACCATATTTTCAGCAGCCAGGTCTGTAGTAATTTTCTGCCCATTATTTTGTAACTTTTTTCTTATTCATAAATGTAAAAGGTCTCAATTCACAGCTATCATTTGGGAATAATATTTTCAGGTAAACAAAAATTCTGTAACTAGCAGGAAAATAAAATTTCTTTTTGACAGTTTTTATACAACTGAACATATTTCATAGATCAATACTATACAATACTATACTATACTTTTAAGACTAAAATAGTGGAATGTTGATGTCCCCCTCTTCTTCTAGATAAAATTATAAATGAAGTAAAAGATGCTGGATTTCTAATCTCAGAATTGAGAGAAGCACACATAAGTCCTGAGACAGCAGCACAATTTTATCAAGATCATGAAGATAAGCCATATTATAATCAACTAGTGGATTTTATGTCAAAGTAAGTGCCCGTTTTTTAAAAAAAACTAGAACAAAATTTGATGAAAGCAGAACTGATTTTGAATTTGTCAGACAAAAATATTTACCAGGCTGGCATTAAGATATCAAAGAAACAGATAATTTCTTTTGCATCATTTTAAGAGAATATAGAGTTGGAAGGGACATAGGAGGTTTTCTAGTCCAAACCCCCGCCAACCCGATTCAAGCAAGAAACTCTATGCCATTTCAGACAAATGGTTGTCCAATCTCTTCTTAAAATCCTCCTGTGATGGAGCACCCACAACTTCTAAAGGCAAGCTTTTCCCACTGATTAACTGTTTTAACTGTCAGGAAATTTGCCCTTATTTCTAGGTTGCTTTTCTCCTTGATTATTTTCCATCCATTGCTTTTTGTTCTGTCTTCAGGTGCTTTGGAAAATAGCTTGACTCCCTTTTCTTTGTGGCAACTCCTGAGATACTGGAACATTGATATCATATCACTCCAAGTCCTTCTTGTCATTAAACATACCCATTTCTTGCAATTGTTCTTCATAAGTTTTAGTCTCCAGTCCCCCAATCATCTTTATTGCTCTTCTCTGCCCTCTTTCTAACATTTCAACTTATTTTTTATGCCATGGTGACCAAAACTGGATGCAATATTCCAAATGAGGTCTTATCAAGGCATTATAAAGTGGTACTAACACATTTCATGATCTTGATTTTATTCCTCTGTTAGGAGATGACCAAAAGGCCATTAGAGGCCATTTTACATAATCAGCATATTGAATTGATGAATTATGAAAAACTCTTGAACAAATGGAAAGTCTGTGAAGTCCCTGAGCAAAAACATTGAAAATAAACCAATACTTTTGTTTCAAAAGCATCTTTTAATCATTAGTATCTAAGTTCTCTCTGCTATTTCCAGTGACATTTTTTGTCATTTCCAGTGACATATATATCCTTAATGATATTTCATTATGATATTTCATTCATATATACTCTAAATGATAATTCAAAATATTATAAATTATTCAGAGTATCAATCAAAACCAAAGTGGGAAAAATCAAGCTCTAAATGCCAGCTGTATATTTTTAAGTAATGTGCAACTACACACCTTGTCAATAATTGCTGATGTCTCCCACATCTAACTATATCCATGCAGCAACTCTCCTACCCCAAGAATATATATAGCTGCAGTAAGTAATTCAAATGTCAGGATTCCAGCAGTTACTTCAATTAAATCATGAGCCACGAGCCACATTCCCAAAATTAAAAAAGATTTATTTGAAGGTAACATTCTACATCCGGCATTTACCTAGGTATAGCCAACTCTGAGATTCACTGTCACCCTTGATCCTGCTTCCCCCGCCCCCCCCCTGGGTTTCATCCAATGAAACACGTCTATAGCCAAGAGTCATCAATCATGCTCTCCAATTAGATTTTCATGCCAGAAGCTTCAGTCATCTAATTAGTGTTTGAAGAAAATATGAATGGAATGTACTTTTGATTCCACTCTGGCATCTGCTCTTTGAAACTCCTCCCCCTTCTTTCAGTTGTCAACTATAAAATGTGTATACAAAATGTTTAATGAGTTGACATTCATATCCCCTCACTTCTTGAAGGTGACCTGTACTACACACACAAAAACAAATTGTTTACAGTTATGGAAGCTTATGATCACGAAAACCCCACAGGCTTGGTTGGATTTTCTGCATGAAACCTTACTACAAGGTGATCGGCTTGGATGTTCCTACTCTTTACCCATGATACCTTTGATAAGAGGTAGCCTTCCACTTGATTAAATATTGGAGTTGTCTCCTATGCCACCTCAAATCGAGATTCGCTGCACCACATAATGGGTTTGGCCTCCTATAACCACGGAATCTGGGGGCTCATGAGGTAGGGGCCTCAGTGTTGATCCAACCACGGGTTTTAACAAGCTACTATGGAATACCAGGTGTATTTTCCCTAACAATCGGGACAATTTCAATTGCACCGTGACTGGGTTGATGATCCTTACTATGGGGAATGGTCCCATGAACTTTGATCCAAATTTCTTGCTAGGGAGTCTTAACCTCACACATTTGGTGGAGAAATAGACCTTCTCCCCCATCTGGAATGGTCGTTGTAGGGCTCAGTGTTTGTCTGCCTGTCTCTAATAGGTCTGTGGTGCTTTTGCCAGTGCTTTTTTGACATTCTCCCAAGTTGCTTTCAGCGCTGACATCCATCAGTCAGGCTGACTGAGGAGGAGGGGGTCGCTTGGATACTCAGACATTGGGACAAAGTACATGCTGCTCACTACCTTGAAGGGGGTTAGTCCCATGCTACTGTGAACAGCATTATTGTATATGACCTCCACGAAATGCAGGAGGTCCACCCAATTGGACTGCTGATAATTTATGTAGCACCTCAGATACTGCTCTACCATGGCATTCAATCTCTCTGCCCACCCACTGGTGCTTGGATGAAAGGCCGAGCTAAAACCCTAGGATGACCCAATAGGCCGCAGAAACTCCCTCCAAAATTTGGCTGTGAATTGGACCCCTCTCTGAGATAATTCTCTGTGGTACTCCATGCAGGCAGTAGATGTGCTTCAGGAACAGCTTGGTTAACTGGCGGGCTGAGGGTAGTCCGGTGCAAGGTATGAAATGTGCCTGTTTGGAAAATAAGTCTATTACAGTCCAGATCACCATGTTTCCCTCACTTTTCAGCAACTCCACTATGGAGTCCATTGCAATCTCCTCCCATGACCCTGTTGGCTCTGCTCCATTTGTAGCAGTCCAGGGGTTTTCTTGATCGTTTTTTCATCACAGTACAGATGGTGCAACTTTTCACATAACTGTCCATGTCTTTCTTTATGCCAGGCCACCAGAACTGCCTCTTCTTTAAGAACCCAAAGTGGCCTGCCAATTTGGCATCGTGGCTCCTCTGAAGAACTAGGGTGTGTAAGGATTCCGGGACGTAGAGTTTTGTCCCCTTTCACACCAGGTTATCTCTTTTTGTCAAAGTGTGTTGATTGTTCCAGAACCAGGGGTCTGCTAGCAGTTTGATTTTGAGTTTTGTGGTTAGGTCATCTGCGGGTTGATCTTGCCAATCATGACATTGTCATCTGATGGTTACTTGGGCAGCTATTTGGGTAGGGGGGATGATGGTGTTTACAACCTCCTCCCTTTCGCATTTGTACTGGGGCATGTGGAAGAGCCGTCAGCCAGAAAGTTCCTCCCACCCGGGATGTGTTTTAGCACAAAGTCAAATAGGTTCAAGTATTGAGCCTATCAGACTTGTTTGGGTAATAGTTTTCACAGGGTCCTAAGGGTTTCCAGGTTTTTACGGTCGGTCCAGACTTTGAATGGTCCCTTCCAGCAGGTGGTGCCAGGTTTGCAGTGCCCATCTCACTGCGAGAGCCTCTTTTTCTCATGAAGCCCATCATCTCTCTGTGACCGTGAGCTTGTGGGAGGTGTAGGCGCAGGACTGTAGGCTTCCTTGGTTGTTTCCTTGGAGTAACACTGCTCCCACTGCCATGTCACTGGTGTCTGCTTGAATGATGAAGGGTTGTTCGGGGTGAGGATGCTTCAGTACTGGTTCTTTGCAAACAGTTCTTTCAGTGTTTCAAATGCTTTTTGGCCTGGTTAGGTCCCACTGTAGGGGTTGTCCTGGGTGGGGTTCGTTCCTGGACTCCCTGTCTTTAGGAGATCTGTCATGGGTTTGGCAATCCTCATGAAGTAGGGGATGAATTGTCGATAAAACTTTGTGAACCCTAAGAAGCTTTGTAGCTGTCTACGGGTGTGAGGGGACTACCAACCTAGATGGCTTGTACTTTGGCTGGGTCCATCTTTATTCCCTCATTTGAGATTCAGTAGCCCAGGTAGTCCAACTGTGCATGGTGAAATTCACATTTCGACAGCTTGACATACAGGTTTGCTCAGTGCCCATCATCTCAGTGTAGGTGAAAATGTCAGCCAAATAGACAAGAACCCCCTTATAATGATGTTCATGTAGCACCTCATTTATTAACTGCAGGAACACTGCCGGGCCCCCTGTAGTCAGAAAGGCATGACCTTGAATTGGAAGCTCCCCAGGGGGCAGTTGAGTGCTATTCTCCATTCATCTCCCTCCCTGATGCAGACTCGATAGTTTGCTTCTCTGAGATCTAATTTGCTAAGGACCTTCCCTTTGGCCAGGTGGGATAGCATGTTCTTCATGAGTGGGAGGGGGTATGGATTGTGTACACACAGTCCATTGTTCACTCTAAAGTCCACACATAATCTCATAGTTCCATCTTTTTTTTCTTTGAACAGGACTGGTGGTGCAATCCATGGTTTGGCTGGCTTGATGAACCCTCTTGCTAAGTTTTTGTCTATATATGTGCACATTTCTTGCATTTCCCAGGTCGTCATGGCGTACATTTTGGGTTTTGGTAGTTTTACCCCAGGAATGATTTCTATGGCACAGCCTGTCTCACAGTGGGGAGGTAGGATGTCACACTCAGTCTCACAGAATACTTCAGCGAGGACTTGATATTCTCTTGGGATCTGTCCGACCTCTGGGGTTTTGTCGGAGGTGGCTGCCAGTTGTTCTGGTGAACTCTCTGGAAGGGTTCTCTGTGTGGCCGGTGCTTCTATTTGATGGTGAGGAACGGGTTGCAGTCCCTTCACTATCCTCAGTCTGTGGCTACCCCCTTGCCATCAGATGGTTGGACCCCACTTGTCTAGCCAGGAAAGCCCCAGGATGACTGCATCTGTCATTTTGGGAGCCACTACGAATCAAATGGTTTCCCAGTGATCTGCTAGTTCTAGTCTCACTGGTTCAGGTTAAGTGAGTGGCATAGGTTCCTTCCAACAGAGATCCATCTACTTGTTCGAACCGGATCAGGTGGGTCAGCTTTTTTGCTCTGATCCCCAGTTTCAGGACCATGGTTAGGTTGATCAGGCACCTAGTGCAGCCTGAATCTATTAGGATCAAGGGTGACAGTGAATTACGTAACTCAGAGTTGGCTATCTGTCAGGATTCCATCAGTTACTCAAATTAAATCATGAGCCTCAAGCCATACTCCCAAAACTAAAAAAATTTTTTATTTGAAGGTAACATTCTACATCTGGCATTTACCTAGTTGGCGTAGCCAACTCTGAGATACGTAATTCACTGTCACCCTTGATCCTGTTTTCCCTCCCAACCCTCTGGGTATATCATCCAATGAAAAACGTCCATAGCCAAGAGTCATCAATCATGCTCTCCAATCAGATTTTTGCATGGCAGAAGCTTCAGTCATCTAATCAGTGTTTGAAGAAAATATGAATGGAATGTACTTTTGATTCCACTCTGCCGTCTGCTCTTTGAAACTCCCCCCATCTTTCTGTTGTCAACTATAAAACATGTATACAAAATGTTTTATGAGTTGACATCAGAGTTCTCGGAGAGGAAAAAAACAACATTCTTCCTGCAAGCCAGCTACACTCACGAAGGCTGGCCACTAGATATTTCCCAGGAGGAAGTATAGGAAAATGCCCATTCCCCTTGAGTTCTTACTTGTTCAGTAAGAACTGTTAGAACTCTGATATGTTTTCACATAGTTCTTTTCACCCTTACTTCCAGTTTGTACTGATTCGCAATTGTTCTTCACTCCAAAGTGCCATCCTGGCAAATCCATGACATAACTAGTCTCTTTTTAGCCCTGTAATAAAATAACACCATGGCAAATTCAGAATTAAAGTTCATCTCTTTTTTAAACTTTTTTTTTTACAAAATAGAACATGTTTTAGGCCAGTAGACTCTATGAACCTTCTGCTATCCATACAGAAACCTTCTTTCTCCTTCTATTTTTATTTTATTTACTTGATTTCTATAGTCACTCATCTTGATAAGTAACTCTGGACAGCGTGTATCATAATTATTAAAACAATACAATCTAAAAATATATGGTTGCTGAGTAAACTATTGCCATGGATGCTCGTATACAGGCCAGAAACATACTCTGGTCTTCATGGTCTTATAAAAAGCCAGCAGATTTGTGGTCATCTTAATCTCTGAAGATTATTACTGTTCTTTATTGTTGTTGTTATTGCTATTGTTATTATTAAGTTAATTATAAACATTATGAATCTACTGTATACCTTTGAACGTTCCAGAGAATGCATTTCTCCTAATCCTTGGCTGATGGCCTTGTAACATGTAGTATGCTCAACCTATCAGATCAAATTGGACATGTAGAAACAAGTAGGAGATAGTTCTTACATGCCTTTTTGAGGGCAGACCAGTACAGACCACAGTGCAGGAATCCAAATGAAAAATCACCGGGGCATGAATGATTGTGATCAAAACCTCCTGATCCAGGAACTAGTGCAATTGGCACAAAACCCTGTTTAAAGATCTTCCTGCCACCTGTTTTTCTAGTGGAAGCTGTGTGTCCAAGGGGACCCTCCAGAACCATTTGGAGCAGTGCCCCTCCATCCAAGAACAGCAGTGGAAGAACTTTATTATTGGGAGGACCAAATACACAAAACCATTCAGTCTTGCTTAGGTTGAGATGAAAGCCATTGCACCCATTGCACTTACCTGCCTTCTCCAGGCACTGGGGCAGGATAACCACCGCATCACACAGGTGGACCAGGCTGAAGATATAAACTAGGTATCATCAACATGAACAGAACAGAAGAGAGAGAATAAAATCCTGGGGCACCCAACAAGTAGGGACCATGAGCTGGATTTTTCTCCCCATCAACACCAACTGGAATCAAGTCTGGAGAAAGGTATTATGCCAGTGAAAGGAGAAGAACAGCACAACACAGTGCCACTCATCCCCAAATACCAAAGCTAATCCAGGAGGATACCATGATTGGTGACTTGAAAGGCTACTGAGCAGTCAAAAAGAGTGAAGATGTTTGCACTACCCCACCCACTCCCACAAGAACTCACCAAAGAGGGAAACTGATGTCATCCCAATTCTATAACCTGGTCTCAACCCTGACTGAAAAGCCTAGAAGGCCACACTTCATCCAGGATCTTTCGCAGTTAACATGTGACTATCTCTTTCTCCAGACTTGGGTTGATCAATGTCCCCTTAAGGAGAAGGCAAAACACCATCATCTTGAAAACCAATGAAACCACCCCCCAATCATATGTCCTCTTCTGGGCAGGCTTAATCAACCAGGAAGGACACACAGATCAAACATGTCAGAGTATATTCATGAACTGGAATAGAGCATGGTAAGAAGGGCCAATGAATAGGCATAGCAACTAAGTCAGCCAATGAGGAAACTGAAATTGAAGTTGCCTAGGCATGGCTCTATATTAAGCTCTGCAGCTCTGAAGCTATTTTAAGCTCCGAGTCTGTCTATTGAAAGAGAAACTAACTTGCTTGTTTGCTGAAGTTGAGTTGCTTGTAACATGTCTGCTTCTGTTTGAGTTTGCTCCATGTTGGAGAAACCTATAACTGGTATTGTAAAATTTACTTAATATGTTTATAAAGATGTTAAATGAAGCCTCAGCCATCTGTGTTATTTTTCTGGCACTGAATTTATGCTGCAATACTCTGAACAAGTTATGGGCCCAGAAAAAGACTGAATTGTAATTAAAGCTGAGAAACTGCTTGTTTTAAAAGTAAGAAACAAGGCATGGGGCTTTGCAGGATGGCTGAAAAAATTAAAGAGAGCTCTTTATCCTGTTTGGGTCAGAAGAACTATATTATTTGGGCTACAAAGATGGAATGTTTGGAATCAAAGACGATATTGTTGAAAATCCACCCCAGGCACCACTGAATGGTACAAGTCAGAAGCTGCATGATAGAGCATTTGCTTATATCATCTTAAGTTTGGAAAATGATCAGTTCATCTATGTAGCTAATTTAAAGAC
Source organism: Pseudonaja textilis (assembly GCF_049901715.1). Taxonomy (NCBI): domain Eukaryota; kingdom Metazoa; phylum Chordata; class Lepidosauria; order Squamata; family Elapidae; genus Pseudonaja; species Pseudonaja textilis. The sequence goes on from NC_142008.1 coordinate 67,204,402, forward strand.
TGCAAAGGAAGTCTGGGATAAATTGAGGACTGTTCATGAGAGTGTATCTACATGCAACAGCTTACAGTTATCAAGAAAGTTATATAGAGCTCATTTGCAGCCAGGAGATTCAGTGGAACAGCATTTTGTTCATATGCAAAAAAAATTTGTGGAGTTGGAACAGTGTGGGATGGGGATACCTAAATCCAAAAGTGCTCTTAGTTTTGAACAGTCTAGATGAAACTTGGGACATTGTGTCTGCAGTGTTTGAATGCAAACCAGAGCATAAATTGCATTTGGAAACTCTGAAAGCATTTGATAGCTGAAGAGCAGAAATGCCATTATAAAAAAAGCCAAGAGAAGGAGAAATTCCTGAGGAGGGGGCCCAAGAGGAACAATGGAAATTTCCACAGCCGGGCTGTCTCCAGAGAAGAGCACAGAGGTAAGAGCCACACAGTTTCCACAGACCAGCAGAGCAGCATTAGAAGATATCAGATTACAGCTAAGCAGAAAGCCCAACAAAAGAAAGGATGCTTCATCTGTGATGAAACTACTCATTTAAAGAAAAATGTTTGCAAGACAGAAGAAGTCTGCAAGAACAGGTTGAGGGATAAATTGCTGTTCCAAAAGCCAGCAATAGTAATGGAAGAAATCAATGGCTAATAGACAGTGGGGCTATCCAAACAATTATTAATAAGGCTAAATTGTATTACAGGATGGATGCAGCTGCTGGAGACAGTAGCCTTGGCAAATGGCAAGAAGGCTAAAATCATTGCAAGAGGAGTGTGCAAATTCCATTATTTGGAAACAAGGTTTAATAATGTTTTATGTGTCCCAGAAATGGAACATAATTTGCTGAGTGTCTCTAGTTTAGACAAGCAAGGATTTGAGACCACATTGTAAATGGGCAGTGTCTTATAAAGAAAAATGGGTTTGTCTGTGCAAAGGGCATAAAGCATGATAATCTTTATATGTTACAGGGACAAAAAGTTCAATGTGCACAAACATTTGGCAATGTTGCAAACCATGATTCATGTGTTCATCTTTTGCACCATAAGTTTGGCCATGCCAGCTTCGAAGTTGTTCAAAAAATGGAACAGTTTGCAGAAAATATAAATTTAAAGGGATGTAAAGCATATTTGGATTGTGCAGTATGAAAACATCAAAGTCCAAGGCATTCCCAGTAAGCAAGAGTAGCACAAAGCCAACAACAAGAGCTTTAGAGCTGGTACACGCAGATTTGGTGGGCCCAATGCAAGCCAGTTTGGGAGGAGCTAAGTATGAGCTGTCATTGTAGATGACTATAGCAGTTTTGTGTTCTTCTATTTACTAAAGAGTAAAACAGAGGTGCTACAGAAATGTAAGCAATGGGTAAGCTTTGTAGAAAGAAGGTATAAACGACAGTTATGTCATCTGCAAACTGACAGAAGTTCAGAATTCATATCAGCATTTTTTCAACAATGGTTGGCACAGTTAGGAATAAAATACAGACACACAAATCCTTACACAGCAGCTGAGAATGGTGTTGCTGAGATACAGAATGGAGTCTTACAAACCATGAAGGATTCCCTGCTAGAGGATTCTGGTCTAAACAGGTCATACTGGGGTGAAGCCATATTGACTGCTAATTATTTAGTTAATAGGTTGTGGAGTTCCTCCATTAATGATACTCCATATGCAATGCTATATGGGCAAAAACCATCTCTAGCACATTTAAGGGTGTTTTGAAGCAATGCGTGGGTACATATTCCAAAAGCAATTAGAAGAAAGGGGCAACCAAAGGCTAGAAAGCTCAGGTTTGTGGGCTATGAGCCAGGCTCAAAGACTTATCGCTTTAGTGATAGGAGCAAAAGAATAGTGTTTTCAAGGTCTGCAAGCTTTGCAGAGCAAAATTGGAATAAAATTGATGCAAATTTTTGGAATGATTCACTTAGTGACAGTGATCCACTTAGTGATGGTAACTCACTTACTAATGGTAACTCACTTACTGATGGTGTCAGGGTTCAGGAAGGAGAAGCTGAACAAGATATGAAGCAAGAGAGGGTTGACACACAGGAGCTGTCAGGTCAGAGCGATGGAACAAGGGGATTCCACCTGCAGGTATACTGCATTGAAAGGTCTTGGGTTCAAGAATTGCAAGGCTGATGGTTGCATATACACTGGAAAGTTAAAGGTGGGGATCAACACCTTGGATAGGTATAAAAAGGAATTCTCAGGTGTTTGGAGGGAACTATGAATGTGGGTCTTCAAATACAGGTATCTGAAAAATATTAAAGGTAATTGAGTTTATGTTTATTCCAGTTATGAAGGGAGGAGTGTCAGAGTATATTCATGAACTGGAATAGAGCATGGTAACAAGGTCAGCCAATGAATAGTATAGCAACTAAGTCAGTCAATGAGGACTGTTTGGAAACTGAAACTAGAAGTAGCCTAGGTGTGGCTCTATATTAAGCTCTGCAGCTCTGAAGCTATGTTAAGCTGAGTCTGTCTATTGAAAGAGAAACTAACTTGCTTGCTTGTCTGCTGAAGTTGAGCTGCTTGTAATATGTCTGCTTCTGTTTGAGTTTTCTCCATGTTGGAGAAATCTACAACTGGTGTAAAATTTACTTTGTTCCGGACTAGCAGGCTCGTAGCCTGCAAATCTGATTGGCCCGCTGAAAGCCAATCGTGATTGGTCGCCATAGACTGATGCGATTGGCCAGTAAACGGGCTGCCGCGATTGGCCCTGCCAAGAGCGGCAAACTCAAATCGCCTTCATTGGCTGCCTAGCCGCAGCCAGCCCTATATAAGGGGCTGCTGCGGCTGGGGTTAGTTGCTCAGATCTGAAGTCACAAATAAAGAGCTTTAGTTACTATCTGAGTCTTGCCTCCGTTCTTGAACCGTCCTCCCAGATATAACATACTTAATATGTTTATAAAGACATTAAATGAAGCATTTGTGTTTATCTTTCTGGCACTGAATTTATGCGGCAAAACTCTGAATAAAACATAGTTAAACTAGCAGTTGCAAAAGCCCTGCCCACTTTCTCAGAAGCAATGTGTAAATACATTCTATAAAAGCAATGTTAAATTTAAAAAAAGAAACAAACGAGAAGAGGGTGAAAGAAACAGGAATGCCTCCCAATAAACTTCTTTGATAATAATGATTTTGTGTCCATCAAGTGAAGTCATTAATTTTTGGGTACTTCCAACCACTATATTTGCAGGTGGATTGATTTCACTCGCCTTTGATCCCATGTTGATATCTTTTCAATAGTTGAGCAGATTGAGTTTTGATTCAATTGTAATGTAACAGAAATCAGGTGGTATTCAGCAGATTCTGACCAGTTCTGGAAAACCAGTAGTGGACATTTAGAGTAGTTTGGAAAACCGGCAAATATCACTTCTGACTGGCCCCAACCCATCTATTCTCTGCCTCCCAATTCCCAGCTGATTGTCTGGGTCTTCTTGTTTCCCTGCACAGGAGCTGGAAATCATGTTAGTGGGGTAGGGAGGGAATGATTTTGCAGTAACCTTCCCCTGGAGTGGGGTGGGAGTGGAGATTTTGCAATATCCTTCCCCGCCACACCCACCAAGCCACCCCCACAGAGCCAGTAGTAAAAAAATTTGAATCCCACCACTGACAGAAATGATAAAATTTTATGGAACTTGGGAAAGATGTCTTTTCTTCTCAAAGAAAACTCTTGTGTTATCCTGCATCTCAGTTTCTTTTTTTTCTGTTTATAAAAATGGCAATTTTATTTCCTCAAACTGTTAATGTTCTATTTCAATTTCTTTCCCTACCCAAACCTATATAATAAACATACATATATACATCAACATATGTATTATATGTATATGTGTATATATGTATATTATATATATATATAATATACAATTGCCAATGATATTTCAGGCTTGATATTATTGCATTGCCTACTTAGTTGCCTAGCAAAAGTAAACAAGCATGAAATTGGTGACATTTTCAATAGGGAAAGGAGCCATATGCAAACCATCAGGTGTCTGACTCTTTTTCTTGGGGAGAGGATATTTATTTTTACTGAACTTGTGGCAGCTTGGTAGGGCAATGTTTTACAAGTTTTATCCCAGCACTGTTCAATTGGCTTATTAGAGTGGAAATGTGGCAATGTAGAAATGTCTGATTCCAGCCCTATCCAGCAATCCACTTTTTAATTTTGTGGCTACTTCCTTCCTAGAATCATGAAAAACAGAATCTGGTTGATAAGCCTTAAGTGCTACTGCACTGTAGAATATTCTCTATTTTTCTTATCTCTAGTAAATACCAAGTTCCAGTGTCATGAAAGTTTTGTATGATGATAAAAAACTGGATATTTTTGACAGTATTATCTGCTAGATTTCTGTCATGTTTTTGGCATCTCTGCAGATCCCAGTTATTACATTTTGTTAGCTGTAGTGTTTATATTACCTGCTTGCCTTCAAATAGTTTTGGTGCAGAGATTTCCAAGCCCAATTGCTGAATTGCAATATTTCTATGTGACAAAAAGAGAACATTACTGAAGATAAATTGTATTAACTGAATTTAATTGTGTGATGTGATGTAAACAATTTTGGTCTTGTCATGGCCACAATAACTTTTTGAAGAATGCTATCTAATATCTCTTTTGAAGAGCAAAAACAGAGAACTACAGTACTTTTTTTTAATCTATGGAGCATCTTCGTTCACCTGAATGAGGGAAGAAAAGTCATCAAAAATAGCACCTCTAAGTTTAGCATATGATTATAACATATCGTAGGATTTTATATACACGGAGAACAGGCAGACTGACATACAACAAAGCACAAATACAAGCAGAGATGGGACTATTAAGGAAATAATCTACTGTTATATAATGTATGTTTAATAAGACTTGGCTTCTATAACATAAACCTCTGACACTGTGAAATAATCAAATAGACAGTGTACATCAAATGGACTTGACTTGTTTATCTCATGCAGCGTTAGTTATGTCAACTTAATGTTCTCATTGCAAAATGAGATTGTGAGCATCTCATACATTGTTGGTTGTATTGTTTTTCTAGAGGCCCATCAATGGTCATGGTTCTAACTAAAGAAAATGCTGTGGAGGAATGGCGACAATTAATGGGACCAACAGATCCAACAAAAGCAAAAGAAACACATCCTAATTCAATACGTGCTAAATTTGCAACTGATATTATGCACAATGCTGTTCATGGGTCCTCAAATGAAGAACATGCTAAAAAAAGCATTAACTTTATCTTTGGAGATATTGATTTAGAGAGCCTAAAATACAAATATATTTATATGTAAATTTCAGAGTTGACCAGTTATCAACAATAAAAATCTGTGTAAATTAATACGTTTACATATATATTTTATTAAATATCATGTTACTAATTAGAATTCATAAGTTCCCTTCAAATTAGGAATACTTCCTTCATTAAGATTATAATTTTAACATCAGTTTTGTACAGAATATAAATAGATGATAGCACATGAATACCTGTAATTAATAATTGGCACTAAATCCCAACGCAAGAATGGCAATCACAAATATTCAAGCTTTTCTTTGAAGAACTAGGAAGTAGAAGGCAGGATGATGTGAAAGAGCCTTAAATCAGGATATGGAATCAATGGATTCTAGTAATTTGGCTTTTTGGTTAGAATAGAGAGAGAGAGATGAGAAAAAAGAATGTAAGGTGGAGTTTTATAGATCATTTAGCCCTTATTGACTATTTCATTCTTATAAAAGTAATAGTTATAGTAATAGGTGCCTTGGGTACATTCTCAAATAACTGGAGCATCATTTGAACACCATCAGCCTTGACAAAATCACCATCACACCAATTGCAAAAGCAACCTTATTCAGAACAACCTAGTTTCTTGTGAAGGGCTTGATAGATGGATAACAGTGCCAAATCCAATCTGAACACCTGGCTGATTGTGTAATGAATTATAAATTACAATTAAAAGATGGGGAGCAAGGGAACAAGATGCATACAGGGAAGCAAGGTGTTGCCTTAATTGGTTAATTACCTCCAGAGTGATAAACTCCTATTGGGGCCCTAGGCCAACTGCCACAGCCAGGTCTTCATAACCTTATGAAAGGTCAGAAGAATGGAAGTAGATTTCACCTTGGGGAATGTTTGATGTTTCGAAAGGCAGGAGCCCCAAAATTCCTTAATCGATGGTATAATCCTTAATCTATAGCATGGTCATACTCCTGGTACTAATTGGAGTGGATCAATCCCTTTAGCTTGAAGTCATGTCATAAAGAGCTTTAAAAGTGATGACCAATACCTTGAATTTTACCAAGAAGTAAACCAGCAACCAGTGCAACTTGCGGAACAACTGTGCAACATGAGCCACCCTAGGGTCCCTAGAAATGCCTATGCAACCACATATGGCATCAGCTATAGCTTACAAACACTCTTCAAAGGTAGCCCCATGTAGACCGCACAGCAATAATCCAAGTATGAGATAACCAGGACTTGAGTGACTAAGTGCAGAGACTCCTAATCCAGGAAAAGGCACAACAGGCATATATTAAGTTGTCCAAAGGCTTTCCTAGCCACAATTGCCACCTGCTCTTCAAGAAGGAGTCATAAGTCCAGGAGAAACCCCACACTGCAGCATGTCTGGGGCAATGCAACCCCATCCAGAACTAAAGATGTTTGAAAGTCCCAGATCTTGAAGCTGCTTGCATCCAAAACCATTTGATATTACCAGGGCTCACCCGAAGTTTGATGTCCCCCATCCAGACCCCTACAACTTCCAAGCACACAGCAACTTCATGTAGATGTTAAAAAGGAATGGAAAGAGTACTGAGCCCTGTGGTATTCCACAAAGCTATGAACTAGTTCTCTCATTCCATATCAACAGCAATTGTGACCAGCCCCATAGAAAGAAGCCAAATCAGTGCAAGATTGTGCCACCCAATCCCAAACTCCAGCCAAATAAAAGGATATCATGATTGATGGTACTGAAGGCTGTAAGAGAGTAAGGATAGTTGCATTACCTCCATTCCCCCTCTCTCTAAATATCATCAAAAGCAATCAATGTCATTTGCATACCATAACTGAGACTGAATCCTGACTGAAAGAGGTCAACATAATCCATTTCATCCAGGACCAAGCAACCACCTTTTCTACCAACTTCCCTCTTGGAGGCTTTCATTAACCAGGAAGGAAAGGGATCTAATAGGTAGGTGGTTGCAGTGACAGCATCGAGGACCCTGTCCACTTCATCAAGTCCAACAGGATAAACTGTTCCCAGATAATTGTTCCCACAGAGCTTACACCAACGTTCTTAAGAAAAAAAATTGTATCAGTAGTTTTATTCATCCTCTGTTAAAAATGTCTGGGTATTTGATATGAAATTATTTTTTTCAAGGCCTGCAATGGTGGAGAAGAACAGATCACATAAAATTGATATTAATCTATTTGAATGGAGATTTTCTGTTCAGCTAGGAAATTATCTTGGATAAATCATCATACTTTCCCCCAAGATTAAACTAATTTCCTAGACATGATGTGATTAACTAACTCCAGACTAGCTCCCTGGAATACATTAATATGTAAAAGTAGGGTACTTTGTCTGACACGTTTATGAAGAATATTCTCTCTTACAAGTCAGGATCAGAATTTTAAAAAGGCAAATAATATGCATGAATCTGTCTTGAGTGATGACAGCCAGCTAAGTTAATGAAAACCAATAGAGAACTTTTGGTTTTCATTAACCTAGGAGCTAGAACAGAAAATGTCTGGGCTAAAAGCAATGATGGGATTCAACTGGTACGGGCCAGTTCAGGCGAACTGGTAGTAAAAATTCTGGCTCGGCCCACCTCACCACTACTTATTGGCCTCACACGCCTTGGCTGGTGCCTTAGAGTCACACTGTGGCATAGCTGCAGCTGTTCTTTTGCTCCCCTCAATTATGCAGCTGAGCCTACTTGCCTGCCTTTGTCACTGTCTCCTAGTTGTCTGACTTGGCCTACTCCCAACTGCTCCAGGGGCAGAACAGCCAGGTAAGCACAGCCGTGTACCTCTTCGGGGAAGTGGGGCTACGAAGGGTGGTCAACCTGTGCTGCTCAGCCACCAGCTGCGGCCTCTCCCCATCTGACTGCTGCAGCCTTGAGTCATAGACCTGCACCCACATCCTGCCCAGGTGGTGCAGCCTCCCCCCATCCAAATGCCATGGCCTCAAGTTATACGCTTGCACCCGACTCCCACTTAGGCAGCAGAGCCTACCCCCCATCCGATCATCATGGCCTCAAGTCATAGGCCTGTGTCTGCCTCCTGCTCAACTAACTGATTGCCTTTACCTATCGGTTGATCTGACTCCTGCTCATCTTGGCCACTTTAGCAGCAGGTAAGTACAGCCAGGTGCCCCATCGGGTAAGCGGGGCTGGGAAGGGCAGTGGACTGCCGGTTGTGGTCTTGCCCTGCAGCTGGTCCCATAGGCCTATGGCCACCTCCCACCCAGCCAGCTCGAACTGCTGCTCCGCCAACTTTTTTCCGTGCCGAGACACTGGCCGAGCCGTCTGCAGCAGATACTCCACATCATAATGGGATCCAGAAGAAGGAGGAGGGGATGCCACCTCCCCCATTTGTGAAGTGCACTAAGTTTAAAGATGCTGCACAAAGCACTGCAAGAGCAGCAAGCAGCCATGGGGGTGGTGAGAGCAACGGAGTGTCTCATAATGGAGAAAAGTCGCACATCTCCCCGTATTCCTCTTTCTGCAAGCATCGAGCAGCCTTCCACAGCACCTTTAAATGTAATGTGCTTCAAAAATGAGGAGGAGGATATGCCACCTCCCCCATTTGTGAAGCGCATTAAGTTTAAAGGTGCTGTGCAAGGCTGCTCGATGCTTGCAGAGAGAGGTATATGGAGAGATGTGTGATTTTTCTCCGTGACGAGACACGCCGTTGGTCTCACCACCTCCATGGCTGCTTGCTGCTCTTGCAGTGCCTTGTGCAGCATCTTTAAACTTAGTGCGCTTCACAAATGGGGGAGGCAGCACTCCTTTCTCCTCCTCCTGGAGCCCATTACAACATGGACATCAGCTGCAGCTGGCCCGGCCAGAGTCTCAGGACGGAGAAAAGTTACATATCTCCCCAGTACACATAGCACCAACAAGGGCTGGGGAAAAAAAGCAAGCAGAGGGGTGCTTTGCTCCCACCTTGAATACATAGCGAATATCCATCTGATGCCACTGCCCTCCTCAGGGCAGACAACAAGTCAATGGGAGGGGAGGGCAAGGAGCGGGACTAGCCACTGGTGGGAACATCTGACAGGGAGCCACAGTAGGGGCACAAAAGAACTTCATTTATCTGGGAATCTGAAATGACTGTAGATTTAAAATCATGTAGTAAAAAGCACCCAAAGAAGAACGAACAACATCAGCAAAAAAATTTTAAAAAACCCCAACCCTGGTCAGTTTTTGGAAATGGTTCAAGAGGGAACACATACATGCAAGAGAGAGAGAGAGAGGAAGAGATATGTAAGGGAGAAGTGAGTGAGGGGAGATTAGAGAGAGATGAGGGAGGGAGAAATGAGTGAGAGGAGATGACAGAGAAAAGAGAGGGAGGGAGAAAAAAGATGAGAGGTGAGAAAGAGAGAGGGGAAAAAAAGAGAGAGACAGACCTATTTAAAAGAAAATGGAAAAATGGCTCTTTGAGTGTTTAAGGTTGCAGACCCTTGGGTTAGACAAACACCATGGTCATTAAGTGAACACTGGTTGTTAAACAAGTCACTTTTCCCCAATGGGCATTTTTAACTGGAAACCAGAAGGAATTGTTCGAAGTTGGCAAAAAACGTAGAAAAAATCTATCACATGACTGTGTGGGATGTTGTAATTGGTCATAAATATGTGTGTGTGTGTGTTCATGGCTGTCAAAATTCCAAAATTAGGTTAAGTAGTTCTGAGGAGATCAGTCATAAATTAGAACACTTGCTAAGCAACTGGCCATTAAACGAGGACCACTTGTATTTGGTTTGCCTTAAGGGTTCAGAGCTGCATGGAATCTGGTTTTCTTTGACCTTTGGGGGAATTGCAGAAGGTCCGGATGGGGGAATCCTCGTAGCAGGAACTATGATTGTGCCCACCATTTTTTGGAAAATCACTGTCTTATATGTACAGTTAGTCCTCAACTTACAACCACAATCGAGTCCAAACTGAAACATTTTTTTTTTTTTGCAGTAGCCCTTAGGATGAAAAGGCAACAGAATTTTACAGATTTTTTTCAGCAGTTGTACCAAAATTGGTCTTGGATGATACAAAACCGTCACAAGCAAAATCACTTCAACTTGCAGAAAGCAGCAGGTCAATTAAAATACATAGTTCCAAAGTTGAAAATAGTCTTCCTGAATGCTGGACAGTGCTATAGTACAACAATTTTAAAGAAAAACACGATGGACTGGTCATTTCTAACAAAAAGTTAGGTTGCAAGTTTGTGCAAAACATGACTTTGCAAAAGAGAAAGGTGTTCATGTGTCCAGAGAATGGAAACATTTCCAGATTCAGGCAGAAGGGAAAAAAATAAAGAAGTACAACAAGCGTCTCTAAGAAAAAAAATGAAAGAAGATTTTTCATCAACAGCTCATTCCATTTGCAGAGAGAACTTAAAACAAGGGGAGCAGGGTGCTATAACAAAAGCAGTAGATAAGATGACTGTGTGCTGTCCCAGCCAGTCTATGGGAGTTGGATAGTTACTTAGGAATTGTGAGCTGTCCCCTTAAGGGAATGCATCATGGGAAATGTAGTTAAAGGTATCCTGGGAAATGTAGTTCATGTCACGTGGCTACATCTGTAATCCTGATAGGGCACAAAATTGACCCTCAAGGGGTTGAAGGAGGTTTCCTCATTCTTGCCTGCACTTGTGGACTGATAACAGCTTTTCTTTCTATCAGTACGTGATGGGTTAGGAAAAGAACCATTTTTTACTTTTCTGATGGGTTAGGATACATTTTTTACTTTTCTGTCCTGTCTCATGAGGTGGATTTGTGGCTATGCAGATGCAGATAGATAATTCCACAAAACTTCCATAACAAAGTACATTTATTGGTACATCAGGTATCTTTTCATAACTCACATTTGGGACAAAGCTGTTCTATAATGACCAATCCTTTGTATATCAGCATTGCAGAGTAAAAAATGGTTCTTTTCCTAACCCATCACACATTTGACACGCATGCGCACAAAGCGAACCGGTTGTTATGCTGGTAGGATCCCACCCCTGGAATTGTCCAATACCCTTTCAGAATGCAAGCCTCTTCATTTCATCATCACCCAGCAAGATTCAACTAAGCCCAGACTTCCCACAAGGTTAATTGGGCCCCCCATAGCCCCCTGGGAATCAGACAACCAATAGGATACATGCCTTTATACAAGAACAGGAAGCTCTAAGGTAAGGTCTAAGAAAGGATATAAATATATATCTCTCTCCACTCCATGTGGTCAGCTACTCAGAATCACACATGCTTGGTGGTTCTGCTTCACCATTAAACCATCCTTCCAAGCAGCCCCCATGTTTCTAGTGTCTTTCTTCACACTTGGAACTGAACCCAGATAGACATTTCTTCCAACAATTGGAGGAGTTTATTTCCAGAGCTTCATGCAGAGCAGTAAAAAAATAAACTGAAGCACATGAAATCAAGATGTGTCTTATCCAAAGAGATAACGTATTTTAGCACTTGAGGCAGAATGTCACAAGAGATTTTCTCTACAAGTAGAAAAGTTTGTGCTGCTTTTTTTATAATATCCCAAATCTGCTACCTGAAATAACCTCATTGCCCAACAAAAGTACTCATCAATTCTCTTAATGATTTTCAATCTCTGCTCTTCTGAGATTCTTTGGAACACTAGTACTCAGATAAATAAGTTGAACACATGATCTATGTTGGTTTTATATCATACATTGATCATACTTTGTGTATAAGGTTTACTTCTTGAAAAAAGGAGTCATACTCATAAAAAATGACTAAAAATGATATATCTATACAATGTTTATTTCAGTTTGCTGTATTCTTTTAAGAGTGTATTTCTATATAACAATAGCATAAGGACCAGACTCTTCCCCCCCCCTTCAGACAATAAGAATGAACTTTTGAAAACTGGGTATTCCAAAAGGAATTATTTATTGAAGGAGAAGAAAGCAAGTCAACATTCAAAGCAGGGTCTGACATCCCTCAGGGTATAGATTTAGAATCCCTCCCCTTAGTCCAGAATCAGATAGATTTAGAATCCCTCCCCTTAGTCCAGTGTGAATTTCACCAGTCCGCAGATGCGGACATGTTATTTGCCCCTTGTCTCTGATAATGCAGTTAAGAAGAGGTTCCCAGGAATTTTCTTCAGGATTTGGAATTTAAATGGCCTCTTATCTCTCCAAGAAGTGAGAATTTTCCAGGCATCTGGAGCCCTGTGCACATTTTAAACCGTGTAAAAGTTCATATAGATTCAGTGAAAGCATTAGAATATTTAGGTTATATCAAGTGGAAAACAATTAGCTGTATCAAGCCCCCCCTTCTTCCAATGAAGAATGCAGATACCTGGATCTGACAAATAGTGATCCTTCATGATATGAATATGAAAGAGAGAGAGAGAGAGAGAGAGAATAAGAAAAAAGTTCATATTTCTCCCAGCTAAAATTGTTTAATTAACTATAGGAACCTTTGCAATCTAAAATAAATAAAAATATTATTATTAAATTGAGCTATATGGTGGTATGTCAATCATGGCTGCTTATGTGTGAAACAATAGTTTGAATTCTATGATGGCAATCATTTTACATGGTTTCCTCTAATTTCAAACGAATGATTTCATTTTAGAAATAAACTACCAGAAATAGCAGTGCTCAAATTGTTGGAAACCTTTCAGACAAACCATCACACTTACTAGAAAGAAATACGGTATAGTAACATTTATTAAAAACAAATAAACTGCTCAGATAATTATCTTACTTTTCTTCAACAAGATTCAACAGTATATAGTGCTTAAGAAACACATGTTGTTGCATGAACTCAAGTCCCATCAAAGATATTTAACATGGAAGAAAAAGGTTTGGGATTTGGAGCACAGCAAGGAGGCATAATACTTGCTGACTTAATTATTTTTAACTTTATTTGCTTCCTTTCCCCAGAGCAGTTTAAACATTAATTTTTCTCTAAAAGCAGAAAGAGGATGCCCTATTCTCATTTCGTTCTTTTCAATTTGTTCTAATGCCAATTAATTAAAAGGAGAAGTCAACAGTTATCGGTCCTTTTGAATGTGATGCACTCCGCATTTCCAGCCAATTAGCATCACACATACCAGAGCAACATCAAGAATTGTCAAATCAACGAAGATGAAAGCTAGCTTTATCATATCAGTAAAAAAAGGCACACGGTGGGAGTTGTTTATAATCTTTATGTATTATTTGTAGGTAAATGTGTTTCAATAACAGATAACAAACAAAAATCTGTCCTAAATATATTCTAACATTGCACAAGATTGCAAGATGGTTTTGGCAAAGATAGTCTAATCCTAATTCTTCAACATTCTAATGCATATTTATGCCCAGCTAAACAATTTATTCAAATTTATTGTCCAGGATTTTCAATGAGAAAAAGTTCTTTCTGAACTTGCCAGCAACCCAGTTATAGATTCCTAATTGGTATTCTTCTATGAAGCACATGTATTACAATCTCAATAAAAGCTCAACTGTGTGCAAGTGAATCACTTTGAATTTCATCCTTAATGTAGTACCTGAAAAACATAGTAAAGATGTGGCTATATTTTGGAAAACTATATGTACAAAACTATTACCTCAAATAAGCTGGATGGGAGTTAGTATCAGCTTCAGGTATAGTACAATGGGTATTAAAAACATCCTATATTGTAAATATCATTGCATGCTTTTCTTCACTACAGTCAATTGCCCTAATCCAATTTAAGAGATGGGCATTTGGGAGGATAAAATATTTCCTCCATTTTTAAAGTTTCATCTTGTTCACCTGAAAAAACTATACCATACACAAAACAGAATATGCTTGCTAAAAAGTGCTCCCCAATAAAATGAATGGGATATCCCAAACATGGAAGAGAATCCATATCTACATGTTATTACGGTTGTGAAATCTATAGAAGAGGGTAAGCTAAGATAAACTTGATATTATAATGTTTCACTTTTGCTAAATTAATTTCAGAGATGCCTTCCCATTTTTATAAAAAACTATGTTGAGACATAGTTGTGAATTAGCTTCTATGTTTTTAGTTGGCAAAGTTTTTGTTTTAATGTTCATTCTTAATAAATGTACATGTGACAAGTTCAAGTTTTCAGTTTTGTTGTAATAGATTTTTGAATGAATGGCTTTTTGTAAATGTGAAAGTATAACAATATACTATAACAATGAATATGTATAAACAATAACAGAGTCGGAGTAAAAAAATGTGTGCTTTATACTGGCAGCTATATATATATAGTATTCAGCTTTGTTTGGGTATTCTTCCACGTCATTATAGTTGTGCTTTTAAAGTTGTAGCAACGTTTCGGCGGAATCTCATCTGCCATCATCAGGCTTCTGTATTGTGTTCGTCTGTGAGTCAGACTTTTATAGTTGTTTCAGTTTTAAATTTGGGGCTAGCCTACTGCTGTGCCAGAATGGTTTTTTCTTCATCCTGATTGGTTGGGAGTCTTGGTCTGTGTTTATTGGTCTTGGAGTTTGCTGTGTTTTGCTTGATTGGTGTTTCTAATATCGTCTGTCTGTTTTGTGGCTTTTTTTGCGTCTTGATTGGCTGGCAACATTGTTTTCCTGTATTGGAGGCTTTTAGTGCAGCTTGGCTCCGAGTAAATGGACGGCTATCATTTGTTAGGAAGCTAGGTTTCATCTGGGTACCTGGTTGGGGTGTGTTTGAGCTGGAGGTATCGGGGGGATCTGTTTGTGCCCAGGTGTTTGCCTGGCTAGTAGTGTGGAGATTTTTTTGTTTGTGAGTGCAGGCTTCCAAATAATTGACAGTCTGGTGGAATCATCGCTTCTATTCATGCTTTCAGGTCTTTTTTCAATCTCTATGGCTTCTCTGATAATTCTGTGGCTGGGTTTTTCTATAGTGGCTAGGGTTTTGGTGCCATTGAAGTTGATGCTATGACCTGTGGCTTTCATGTGTTGGACTAGTGAGGAAGTGTGTTCCAGCTTTTTTACTGCATTTTTGTGTTCATCCAGGCAGGTACTTATTCTTCTATTGGTCTGTCCAATGTATGTGGCCGGGCATGATGCACAGGGGACTTCGTATATGCCTTGGTTTTTCAGGTCATTTTTCTCTTTGGGGTTTCTAAGGATGGCTGCTATTTTTCTGTCTGTTTTGAAGGCAGTCTTGATGTGATGCCTGTGTAGTATCTTACTGATTTTGTCTGTAGTACCTCTTATGTAGGGCAGACTGTCAATTATTTGGAAGCCTGCACTCACAAACAAAAAAATCTCCACACCACTAGCCAGGCAAACACCTGGGCACAAACAGATCCCCCCTGATACCTCCAGCTCAAACACACCCCAACCAGGCACCCAGATGAAACCTAGCTTCCTAACAAATGATAGCCGTCCATTTACTCGGAGCCAAGCTGCACTAAAAGCCTCCAATACAGGAACACAATGTTGCCAGCCAATCAAGACACAAAAAAAGCCACAAAACAGACAGACGATATTAGAAACACCAATCAAGCAAAACACAGCAAACTCCAAGACCAATAAACACAGACCAAGACTCCCAACCAATCAGGATGAAGAAAAAAACCATTCTGGCACAGCAGTAGGCTAGCCCCAAATTTAAAACTGAAACAACTATAAAAGTCTGACTCACAGACGAACACAATACAGAAGCCTGATGATGGCAGATGAGATTCTGCCGAAACGTTGCTACAACTTTAAAAGCACAACTATAATGATGTGGGAAAATACCCAAACAAAGCTGAATACCATTCATGTAAGTACCATAAAAACTTAAGATATATATATATATATATATATATGCCAGTATATATGCCAGTATATATGCCACATATATATATATATATATATATATATATATATATATATATATATATATATATATATATATATATATGCCAGTATAAAGCACACTCTATTTTTATATATATGTAAGGGGGATTGTCGTTTTGGCAGAATCTCATCTGCATCATCAGCCTTGTGTATTGTGTTCGTCTGTGAATCAGGCTTTCACAGCCTTTTTTTGTTTTAAATTTGGTGGTGGATATGGTGGATATTTTTCACACACCTCAACAGCCTACACCCCAAAATACAATTCACCATGGAAACAGAAGCCAACAATCAACTTCCCTTCCTAGATGTCTTGGTATACAAAAGATCCAATGGCTCCCTAGGACACACCATCTACCAGAAGAAAACACATACAAACCGCTATCTACATGCACTCTCACACCACCACCCAACACAGAGCAATTCCGTAGCCAAGACACTCATCTCCAGAACAAAATGCTTAGCCGATGAACAACACCAAAAAACCGAACTACACACTCTCACCAACGTACTTACAGCCAATGGATTCCAAAGAAAGATGATTACCCACCTAATCCAAAAAGAAACCCCAACCAGAATCCAAGACAGAGAATAAGAAAACGGCAAAGCCCTCCTCCCATATATAAAAGGCACTACAGACAAAATCAGCAAGGTCCTCCAAAAACACAACATTAAAACAGCATTCTGCACAAACAGAAAAAAAAAAATATCCACCATCCTAAGAAACCCCAAAGACAAAATCGAATTAGAAAACCAAGGAGTATACGAAATCCCCTGCACTGCCTGCCCTACCACATACATTGGACAAACTAACAGAAGAATAAATGCACGCATTGAAGAACATAAGAACTCAATCAAAAAAGAAGAAACGACCTCTTCCCTGGTCCAACACCTCAAAGCCACAGGACATGAAATTGACTTTAAAAATACCAGAACTATCGCCAAAACCGAACACTTCAACAGCAGAATAATCAGAGAAGCCATAGAGATAGAAAACGCCACACAGCATGAACAAACGAGATGACACCTCCCGCCTTCCAGCCATTTGGAAACCCGCCCTCATGAACAGACGAGTACCTAACATGAAGAAGGACACCAGACCCACACCCATGAGAGCCACACAAGATGCCACCACCACACTTCCATGTAGAAAACAGACTCACACCACTCAGAAGATGAGACATGACCATGGACCAGAAGCTGCACTGCAGCTGCATCACTACCCACTTCAAACCCCTCCGAGCCATACATGAAGCAAACCGACACCCACTATGAAGATGCAGCACGACCACGAACTCGAAGCCAAACAGCAAGATCACAGCTCACCAGCTCAAATCCCCCAGCAACTAAGACTAACCTGAGCACAACCAAGCCCCCACCTGAACAGAACACGCCTCCAACCAATCAGAACACGCCAACCCCCAACCAATCAGAACACAGCCAAACCCCCTACCAATGAGAACACACCCCCACCCAATCAGAACACAGCCAAGCCCCCACCCAATCAAGTCCCACCCCCACTAGCAGTTAAAAGGAAGAAGCAGCTGCAATCTCACATCACTCTGAGAAGCAAGAGCCGAAGACAGAAGCCTGAAGATGATGAATGAGACTTCATCGAAACGTTGCCTAGATACTTGAATCTTATGCGGGAGAAAACCCGAACAACCAAAGATCCACATACAAATACCCGCGAAAACCTCAGAAAACATGTATGTATGTATGTATGTATGTATGTATGTATGTATGTATGTATGTATATAGTTAAAAACAATTCCCCTTGCGTTCAGTGTGCCTTATTCCTTTGTAAGTATGTTTAGGATAGCAGCCTTATATATTTTTGCCACAGAAATCTGCATACAATTCAATTACCCAGTGATGTTGCTTATGCATTTTTTACAATAAAGCCATGGTATTGTATTTTTGCTGTGGAATGAAGATAGGATGAAGTACAAGAGAAATGCATAGTATCTCATTCCTACACTCAGCAAATTTCTTCAAGATATTAGATAAAGACTCTCTTTTTGCTAGCATTATGATAAAATGCTGGAGAAATGCCAAAGTAAGATACTGCTCTTCTGCTGCGGCTGATATGTAAAATTATTCTTAGCATTAGAAGCATACTGGCATATTTAAATCAAAGAGCTACTAATCTAGACACTTGTTGATCAGCTATGATTTGCAATGCTAAATGTAGGCTGCATCATCAACTCTCTCAGTTTAGTGCAAAATTGTATGTGCTTTTATTTATTTTACAAAATAAAAATGAAATTTTAGATTGTGGAGTTCAACAAATCATGTGCTTGTCCTACCCGCTTGTTGGCTTTGCTCCAGGGGGAATGAAAAGGTGAAACTCATATTTTTTTAGAATTAATTTCTTTTTGGTGATTTCTGAGCTTATTGATCTTCTTGGAATTGGTGAGCACAGGATTGCTTTTCTTTAAGTTTTGTTTTGGTATCCCAATGTGACCAGAGTTTCTGGGATTCAGGTTTCTATTAGAGGCTGCTTGTAGTTTCTGTTCTTGGAGTCTCTGTTCCCATCGCTAGGAAAGATAATGTAAAATAATGTTAGCATTCAGAAAACTTTGGTTGCACTGGAAGTCATTCCTTCATCTTCTCAAAGATATTCACTATCAATGAAGCACTGAAAATAACCCTGTTAACTTGTTAGAAAAAATGAATTAAATTCCAAACCATTAAACAAAATCATTTCCTGTTCTTATAGAAATGCTTAACTTAGCAACACTTGGCAGTTGATGCTTTGAAAAATCAAGCTTCTGGAACACAGTTCTTATAGCTGGTTGGACAAAAAGAAAACTAGAGAGCAGAGCTGATCCTACCAGGCAGGAATGAGCAACTTTTTCTTCTTGGCTGAAGGCAGGAGAATAGCACATTTGTGAAAGATGGTTTATATGGCATCTTTATTAATTTTTTTTCTTATAAAGGTATATCAGGCTCCCAGTCAGATGATAATTTGTTCTACATTCAAGTGTTCTAACTTGTGTTAAAAAAAACATGCCATGCATATCCATTGTAGTGCAATATGTATTAACCTTTAACTTATCCAGTTTTTCTTTTAAAATAATATTTTATATCGGTGATTAGATCTAGCGAACACTTCTACAATATATATTTTAAATACACCATTTGTTCTTTCTGTTCATTAAAATCTTGTATATGGGCTGGGTAGGGGTGACAATATGACATAGTGTTATGCCCTTGTTGGAATCTGGCTCTGAGGGAGAGATGGAACAGTGGATAGGGAGTGGGAGTGGGGCTTCAGTGTTGTGGAGGAAACTGGGGAAGGGCACAGGCCAGATGGGCATTCAGAGGAAGACCAAGGCCCATCCTCTCTTCATCCTAGGGCACACAGGGAGGAGCGGATAAGGGAGAAATATGAGAAATATCTACTGGGGAGGAAGGGGCTCTGATCCCCTTCATGGGCTGCAGCTGGGACAACTGTTTAAAAGGACAAACTGTGCATGGCACAGTTACTGGAGCAGAGAGTGCATTATTCTTGTCGGAGCTTATCTGTGTTTTGGCTTCCTCCCAACTGTGATTGCTGCATTATCTGGTAGAAGTCTGCAATTAATCATCCTTGCCTGCCGTAGTAATTCCTTCAGTGTGGTTGGTGTTGGGTTTTTTATTTCTAATTAACTTTACTTTGGGTGTGGACTGCATTTACTCCCTCTGTAAACTGTTTTCTTTAAGAGTTTGATATCCAGCCAAGGATAATTGGACATTGGGACCAAGTTGAAGGCATTAAAGGGACTTTATTCTATTTTTGTGACTTGGTTATTTTTGTATCACGCCCCGGGTCATCATATTTAGGGTTAAAACTCTAATAGTTTTTCTAAAAACATATTGCTTAGTGGAAGTAAAAATGGCTTTTAAACTTTTGTTTTTTCTGCTAATATATGTGCAAAGTGATTTTGGAGAAGAATTTCAGAAATATAAATAATTAAATACAAAAAGGAAAGAAAATCCACAGAACACTTGGAAAAAGAGTTGGATCAGCCTGCTAAGGAAGTGGTCATTTCAATATCTCAGCCTGAAATCCTGTGGTGCAGAATGGTAAACTTTAGTATTGTGTTCATAACAAGAACCGCTAACTTGTATACTAACACTACTTATGCAAATATGCTCCTAGTATAGCTTCTTGTAGACATGCGCTTAACTAAGGCACTAAGCATAACAATAACAGTATCCAATGTTGAAAATACTTATACATCATTCCAGAATGCTATCTATTTTTCTAATCATGTAATATCACAGACGAATGATTTGTTTTAATTCTATGAGAATTTGTATTTCTTTATTCTAGCTTACTTTGACCCCGGGATATAGGCTAGCATACTTCTTGCTATTGTACATCCCATCCATTCTACATGCTTATAGGAATCTGTTCTTACCTGAAACCTTTTGCTTAATGGAACCTTCCACTTTTCCACTGAGCACTCATCAAGAAGCATCAACCTAAAATAATTGCATAACTAAAAAAATTCAGTATAGAAATGTATATAATCTTCATCCCATTTTGGACATGAGATTTATTACCAATAGTTTAGATACCTTTAAATTGTACAGGTAGTCCTTGAATTACGATCACAATTGAACCCAAAATTTATGTTGCTAAGTGAGATATTTGTTAAATGAGTTTTTGCCCCATTTTATACCCTTTCTTGTCATAGATATTAAGTGAATGGCTGCAGTTGTTAAGTTAGTAACATATTTGTTAAATGAATGTGGCTTCCCAATTGACTTTACTTGTCAAAAGGTTACAAAAGATGATCACATGACCCCAGGATACTTCAACCATCATAAATACGAGTCAGTTGTTATGAGTCTGCATTCTGATCATATGATCATGGGGATGCTGCAATGGTTATAAGCAGGGGTGGGATTCAAAACTCCCAAACAACCGGTTCTTTGCCCAGTTGCTAGGTGGTGTGGCCATGGTGGACGAGGCCTACCGGAACTTCCAGGAGGGCCATTTTTTGCCTTCAAGAGTCTGGAACTTCCTTGGACCTCTGGGAGGATGAAAATGACCTCCCCTGGGCTCTGGAGGCCCTCTGAAAGTCGGAAACAGGCCTGTTTCTGGACTTCTTGAACTTCCAGGAGGACCATTTTCCCAGAGACTCTGCATGAACCCTGTGGAGACTCCTGGAAGAGGAGGGGAGGGATGGACAGGGCCAGCCAGTCGATTCAATTACTGGTTTGGCAAACCAGATGTAAATTTAACATATGGTTCACCCTAACCAGCCCGAACTGGCTGAATCCGACCCCTGGTTGTACTGTAAGTATGAAAAATGGTCATAATCACTTTTTTTCAGTGCCATTGTACCTTTGAATGGTCACTAAATGAACTATTGTAAATCAAGGACTACCTGTACTAGCCAACTTGATAGTGGATAACTTACCATTGGTTGGCTGCTTACATTACCTTACATATCAATATTATTTTATAGCTTAATGTGTTTAATACCAGTTGCTGTGGAAAAGAAGAAAGAAAATGTTCCTGTGACAAACTTGCAAGTATTAGGGATCCCCAGTCCCTGGGCTGTGACTCACTACTGAGCCATGGATTATTTGCAACCAGGCCATGTGAGTGGCAGGCCAGCACATGTGCACACACCCATGCAGCTCAATTTACACAAGTTGAGCTGCACACACATGCACATATGCACCAACCTGCTGCACACACATGCACATGCACATTATCCCATTGCTGTACGGCCCATTTCTCTCCTCGCCCCACCGGGCTGCCAAACTGCAAAGGTTGGGGACAACTGCTGCATTTAGTGATCACATACATAACCCAGAAAACTGGGCTGGTTTTTTTTAAAACCAGATTTATCATGACTCTTCATCTATTCCTATTTTGTATGACTTTTGATTTCAAAGCAAGAGGAGTGAATGGCAGGCAAAATAGAGTGCCTTGATGGTTTATGGCTAAAAAACTGTTCTTTTCTTTTCTTAATGCCTTAAGACTAATGTTAATAGGGAAAGGCATTATACTACCTCTTGAGTGATGCAAATTCTGTTCTTGTAATGGGAAATGAGAGAGCTTTAGAACCTGGAGATCCAAGATCTCAATTGATATGTGCATAGTCCATGCATGTTTTGCTTTTAGTGCCAGATAATCAGTAGTCAGCTAAAAAAAATGGTAAGACTTTTCATCAATGTAACAATAAAAGACTTTCAGAGCATCACTCTCACCAGCCTTGGACTATTTTTTCTACAATTAATGGAGAATTGTATAATTTTTAAGGCTTTGGATACTGTCACTGGGACTTACTCTTTTAATTTCTCTTTAGCAATGTTTCTCACCATAAATATAGTATGGCGAAATAAAAAAAATATTTATATACTGCATTGTTCAAAGATGTTAGCCTTTCTTCCAAAACAATTTACAAAAAGGAAATCATTAAAGCAATATCTATGAAAAACATCAATATATGTAGTTTTATATTGTATTAAAAATTGTAGTACAATAATATAGGATATATATAGTATAGATCAATGATACATAGAATTATTCTAAAAGTATTAGTTTGCTTCATGGATGGATACTGTCTACTGGAAATTGATTACAGAAATCATTTAGAGTGAATTTATTAGTTTATCAGGTATCTATTGGGATCCAAAAATTGAGGCTGGATTAGATTCTAGTCCAAAATTATAAAATAGTATTATTTGGAGATTCATGTTACTTCTGACCCAGCAGACATTTGGAATCAGGTTTGCTATGAATCTCCCCACAGCAGTGAAAGGTCAGTGTTTTATAACATATTCCATCATCACTGTTTGGCTCAAGCAAAATTTTCCTTTTTGTTCTAAGCTGCTAGGCTGTTATACAATCCAAAAAGAATTGCTGTGCTATTGTTTATTTAACAAAGTGAAACACAGTCCTTAATCTACCAAGGAATGCTTTTAATCTTTCTCATCCTATTGTACGCAAAATGTATTAAGAGTATAAATTATACCCAGTATTTCCAATTAGTGAACATGGTTGGAGAATGCCAGTTTCGGAAAGATCAATGGGCTTGTATATATCCTATTAGGTTGACTCATGATTGGATAGTTCAACCTTCATCTATGTGTTCATCTGGGTAACATGCTGATTTGCTTGTGCAGTTCTTGAAAACATTTTTTAAAGGTTTCTATTTTACAACACAAAAAACATGCAACCTAAGTCCTGCTCCAATGGCCCTGGTTCAATTTAAGGTTTCCACATCCTTTAATCCAAGACCAAGACCCACAATGTAATCACAAAAAGAGAAATTGTGATAGAAACAAGAATGTGGCATTTCTTTCAGCACTTTTCCAAGTAAGTGACCGTTACTTTTTACATTTTTAAAAGCCAGTGTAACTCAATATCTGTTTATATATGGCTGAGTTCAATGGGAAACTCAGTATTTTGTTTTTACTGCTTTTTTCAAATCTTTTGACAAAACATAAAATTAAAACCTCAAAGACCTTTGGAAACATCACTGGCAAATTTGTTTCATGAAATGTAGAACTCTTTCTAATCCATTTTCATTCCTAAACTTAATTTTGGAAACATTCACCCTTTTGTATTGATATCTAAAATATCTCAAGATTAACCAACATTGTGCTTATTACTTTATGACCCCTCTGCCATTTCCCCCCTTTCCCACTTCTTTCAGAATCAGAACTCAGAAGTTTAACCTTTTCTTAACTTTTCAAAATACATCTTTTCTATTAGTTACTATCATCTTTCTTAAGCATTAATGCACTCGCACCTATGAATGTGGTATTTGGGTCACAATACCTCATGCTAGATACTGACAGACAGCTGCACAGGGCTTATGATAAGGCATTATTACCAGTGCAGCCTTATAAACTGATTTGAAATGATCTGTTGAAAAAGTTTTGAATCTAGGCCTCAGCAAGTCCTGCTCTGTAGCTTCTACAATATGTGTAGGAGCCTCTGTGGTGCAGTGGTTACAGTGCAGTTCTGCAAGCTACTTTTGCAGCCAACTGCCTACAATTTGGCAATTCAAATCCCACTAGGCTCCAAGGTTGACTCAGCCTTCCATCTTTCCAAGGTGGGTAAAATGTGGACCCAAATTGTTGGGGGCAATATGCTAACTCTGTAAACCACTTAGAGAGGGCTGTAAAGCACTATAAAGCAGTATATAAGTCTAAGTGCTATTTCTATGTAGGTTTTCTGATGCATATATGTCTTGTCTCCAAAGTTATATGTATTCTTTTTGCTGAAAATCTCAAATTAGTAATGAATAAAGTTTGCTGTATATGATCAGTAGAAAATATTGGTAGTGTGCATCTTAATATGGCTTCCTTGTTGTTTTATCATCACTTACCTAGTGTGCCATTCATAGCACATAATGAGTACAACTTGATTTGGCAGAAGAGGTGGACACTGGCAAGAAGAATTCGTATACAGAGGAATTAGAGCACGAGGAACTGGAGTCAAAGATTTCAAAACATTTTTCACATCAACCATTGTGGTTATTTCATTGCAACTTCTTCTCTCCACACTCTTTATTTTAGCATGAATAACTGCAAGAAGCAAAATAATACAGAGTAAGTACAGAGTAACATACTGAAACCTACATCTGAGAAACATGTATAAAATTTTTCTAATACATTTATCAGAGAGAATGTTATGATCGTGTTGTGAGCCCACCAGTATGTCCTCTTTTTTCTTTTTTCTATTATATTCAGGCAGGCAGGAAAAGCCATTAAAGTTCTGTACATCTAATCTGTACTAAACAAAACTAATATTTATGTGAAACTATTGTTTACATAAATGAAGGATAAGTATTTTTGAAAACAAATGAGATTTCCAGAACCAACATGTAGGGAGCTGTTTTTCTAGTCATAAAAAAGTATAATGTAATTGTTTAAGCAGAGACTCCAACTGAAAGTTGTTATAAACAGCACAAGCATTTGCTTAGACCTACCAGTATTTACAAGATAAGTATTTGAATTTGTTTTCTTACAAACACTTCCCTATAAGCCAAACTATAAACCAGACAGTTGTTTGCACTAGCAAAAATTGGAAATCTTAAAAAGCAGTTTGAGGACCAGATGCAAGGTAATGGT
The DNA here is from genome assembly GCF_049901715.1 of Pseudonaja textilis. Taxonomy (NCBI): domain Eukaryota; kingdom Metazoa; phylum Chordata; class Lepidosauria; order Squamata; family Elapidae; genus Pseudonaja; species Pseudonaja textilis. The sequence continues at coordinate 67,229,479 of NC_142008.1, forward strand.
GATCTGCTTTAAAAAATAGTTCAACATTTTTACTCTGGAATATCTGTCTCAGCTGATGTTGTGGCAACTGTTGATGCCACTGCTTAAGACACAGGAAAGTGATCATTTGCAAAACAGGACTTTCTCAGAAATGGCTTTAGCCCTATGGAATGATTTCAATTGGGAAATGCATTGTAAACACTTTTGGCTCTTTTGAAAGGAACAACTGACATGAAATTAAGTACCTGCTTGGTAATCAGGTATCTACCTTCCTCATGGAGAAGGGAGAGTGATTGAAATTGACACATATGGGGAATCTGGGAAATAAGCAACAACTCCAGTTCAGCCTACCTCGTTTTTTTAACACAGTGATAAGGAAAAGTGGAGGTCTTACATTAAAGATAACTAGATAACCTATGAAAAGTTTTATATCAAAAAAGATCAACAGAATGACCATAGGAGTGCAAAAAAGTAGTGGGAATGAGAGTGACTTCTGACTTCCTGCTAGCTTTCCCACTGACTTTCTTTGCAGGAATTGTTTAGGGAGCATTGGAAATGATAATCACATGACTACGGATGAACTGAAGCAACTACAACTTTGCAAAATTTCAGTTCCATGGGAATTTATGAGTCCCAGATTTTGGAGACATGCTGTATGCTCCATTTAGTGTAGGGTGCCAAACTGAAGGCTTGTGGGCTGGATCCAGCCCACAGTGTGCTTAGGACTGGCCTGTGGGCCCACTCTGGAAACAGCAAAGGACCAGCCCACAGTGCCTCTGCCAGTGAAAATGGAGTTCGGGAGGACCACATGCATACTCCCCAGGCTCCATTTTTGCTGACAGAGTGTTGCAGGAGGCCATCGCAGCAGAAAATGGAGCCCAGGCAGGCCACACATGGTGTCCCCGAGCTCCATTTTCACTGGCAAGAGGCCATTATAGACAAAAACGGAGCCCAGGAAGGCCGCACATGGTCTCCCCAAGTTTTGCTTTTGTTAGCAGAGGGTTTCAGGAGGCAATTGCAGCTGAAAACAGAAATGAGTGATGTTGAGCTGGCCATGCCTATCCTGGCCACCCAGCCCCCCTCCCTCCAAGCTCAAACACAACTCTGATGTGGCCCTCAAAGAAATTGAGTTTGACACCAGATTTAGTATATACTGATTTAAAAATGGTTCCCCTAACAATGCACTGTTTCACTCAATTGAAGGTTACAAGTAATCAGATAGGCATAAGAGTTTTACAAGGCTATAGAAAGATTTCATTGAATAGTATAAAAGCACATAAGATCAACTACACTTTCTCTTCTTTTTTTAAATAAAGTGGTAGATCTCTGCTTTGATATATCTTAATGTAAGCTTATTGGTGTCAAGGCAGTGGGGGAAAGGTGACAGGCAAGAACCCAAGATATATATTGAAGAGAAATGGTTGCAAAGTTATGGTTGCAAAGGCTAATGATCAATAGAAAAGAAGTGTATCTCTTTTCTGTCTTCCCAGAATGCACTTCTGGAACACAGGAGCAACAAGTCAACTGACCTTAGCTCTGAAATAATGCATAATGCATTGACATTGCACATGGCAGCAGCAAGGGAAAATGTCAGCTTAAAGGGAGAAAATACTTTTATGACTGGCTGTTCCTTTCAAAGAAATGTGAAGTCCTTCCTTCCTCCCACCCTCCCTCCCCCTCCCTCTCTGTATGAAATTCACATGATAGTATGCTTTTTCTCATTTCCAACCACCTTATGTATTTCCACCTAAAAAATGATTTAAAAACATCTTCCCTCTCAAAAATCCATTGATCAAAGATGATCTTAAATATATAAGAGTTAGACGAAACCCCAAATTTAAAGAAAATTAAAACAAAATACAAAAATAAGGCAATACAATTTTATTTTGTGATTGTTTTTTACTCTCGGACTCTCTAGATGGATAATTAATGGGTCCGATTTCATCGCGCTGAAAATCCTAGAATTTCCTTCTCCCTAGGAAGGGGAGGAAGAATGAGGAAATCGCGATCGTAAAGCTTTTGCCTATCTGTAATCACCACCACCCGTTGCGGTCTTTCTTACCATAGCTGTAGTTTTTGTTCAGATAAATCGCCAGCGTGGGTTTTACCTTCTTGCATTTGCAGCGATCTAAACATTTTATTAGAAGCAAAAGAAAAGAAAGAGGTAAATTCCATCGCCGCTAACTCCCAAGCAGAAGTGAGCCCCATCGAAATAAGGAGAGAGAAAGGGCACTTACTGGGCATCTTGCACTCTGGGATCAGCGGCTTCTCGTGGAGCATCACGTCCTCCGAAAAGTCAATCCATTTCATCTCCTCTTAACGAGAAAACAGGCACCCCAAAGAGGCAATGAAAGGTTGGAAGGCGAAGAAGAGACAGGAGCGAACAGGGAAAGCCTTCCTCTCATCTCTCAAGAGATTTATCGCTTCCACCCGACTCCTAAGCCCATCTTCTTGTGTTCATACATACACAGATTTCCCTCCGCCCTGCCCCCCCACAAGATGCACCGACCTGAGAGAGAACTAACAAGCTGGCCAGCCCAGCTCTTGTCACTTTCGGAACAGGCCGGCCCCGAAGCGGGTCGATTTTTCTCTCCCAACTGCTCGGATGAAAGTGAGCCTGAAATCTGACCTGGCCTGCGATGACCATCTAGTAAGCGGCAAGAAGGGGTTGCGGGGGTGGGGGAATCCCTCTCGCCTTAGTCGGTAAAGAGGCCTGGACCCAGGGCGAAATCGTGGAGTGGATTCTGAAGCTGTCTGAAAAAGCTACAGCCCACAATTAGAGGCAGATAACTGGTTGGGTTTCCCTCGAATATCTCAAGGGCTGGCTGACCCAGGGCCCGACCGGTCCTTCGGAACGAGCACTTCTGAAAGCTGGTCGAAACGGTGTGGGCTCAGAGTCCCTGGGCCCTTAAGGCACTTCTCCCTGGTGAAAAATTCCCCCGAATCCCGAAACTCTCTCCGCTCCTGACCATCCTCTATCCCACCCACAGCAGTGCCTTTCCCTTGCTATATCTTCCCAAGCCAACCAGCCAAAAGAGCTTCTCTTGGGAAGCCGGATTATAAGGCTGACCTGGAACCGCTTGGAGTTTAACCTGCCTTCTTCGCCTCACCTGCCGGGAGATCCGTAACGATGGCCTCTGGGGCTATGCACACGCCCCGATCATAGACAGGCAACTCCTCGCAGGACAAGCCCTCGGGCCAGCTGTGGTTGTATCTCTTCATGAGGGGCTCACAGCCGTCGCGGGCTCGCTGGCACAGAGACTTACAGGGCTTGATGGGGTCGTGGAGAAATTCCACGGTGCAAATGGGGGCGAACATAGCACATAGAAAGAAGCTAAGCACAGGGCTGCAGCCGAAGTCTACCAGCTCCTGGTACTGCTCGATGGCGAGGACTGCGTTCTCCTGGGTGCTGTGATGCAAGTGATTAGGCATCCGCGTCATGTTCCAGGGCATATATCGACACATCTGAATGCGCACCGGCTCGCAGGGTGACCCAGGCAGCAGAGCCGCAACTGCCCGGCAAAGCCAGGGCGAGAGCCAGGCCAGGAGGACTAGCAGGACCATCCTCTCGACGGACACCGCTCACCACTTGTCTGCACCTTCGTGCTCGGCTGTGGACAGACCGCCGTGGGAGAGAGCCACCAAGGAAGTGCCTGCTCACCTCCAAAGTGTGCGAAGCTGGGTCGTCGAGGCTCAGTCAAGAGGCAACCATCGACGGTTAAGGGGCTGGGGACACTATTTATAACCGATTGTGCCAGTGACGTGTGAACTGGCTTCTGTTTGCCTGCCCGGTCATTACTGGAAGGGGGGCGGAATCTTGTGCCCGGGCTGAACTTCTGAGGCAAGCCCGACTGTACCTCATTTCCACTGAAGTGCCATTCTTGACCTTCTTCTTCTTCCTCCTCTTTCTCTTTTTCTTCCTCTTCCCCTCCTTCCTCTTCTAACCCAGGATTTAAACCAGACAATGAATTATCCAAGTACATTGAAAAAAAACAGTGGAATTATATAAAAGGGGGGGTGGGTGGTGAGTTAGAGATGGGAGTTTATTTAAATGCTATACGTGCAGAATACTATAGTTTTTTCAATAGGAGAAGCCAGGAGCATTAACCTGACAAGCTTTTCCTTATCCAGAGAAGAAATAGTATTTGCACCACAAATAAGTAAATTCCTCATCTGGAATTAGAAAAGAATAGTCAAATACAATTTTAACAAATATTTGTTCAACTTTTGAAACTAAGCCATCTCAATTAATTAAACCCAGTAAAATAAAATCCTCAAGAATAGTTTAAAAAGCCAGCATAGAAATAACTCCCTTTCCTATCCCATTACTTTAGCAAATTCTTGACTGTACTAATATCAAAGAATAATATGTCCAAAAAATATTGAGGCTTCTTTAAAGTATGAACTATCAGTTGTATGATGTTCCTTACTATGTTCTTCCACTTATTTGTAAAATCAGAGCTTGTTGTAGTACCAATTCTTAGTATTTGCATAAGTTCTAATAACAATGTTACATTTTCTGCTGTTCAATCTAACACTCTAATGTCTTTAATTCAAAATCTTTAAAACTTAAATAGAATAGTATCACAATAAGTGGCCAGAGATAGCATAATTAATTTGTGGCATTACATTTTTCCTGTTATTTTGGACAACTTTGTGTTTTATATAAAGATAAAATGGTATTATATTTTTTCAGTGATATATTTTGGGACAGTTTACCAACAGTACCATCCCATTTTATTTGATAGAATAGAATAGAATAGAATTCTTTATTGGCAAAGTGTGATTGGACACACAAGGAATTTGTCCTGGTGCAAATGTTCTCAGTATACATAAAAGAAAAGATACATTCATCAAGAGTCAAGAATCATAAGGTACAACACTTAATGGTAGTCATAGGGTACAATAAGCAATCAAATCATACTAGGAAACAGTCAATATAGATTGTAAGGATACAAGCAACAAAGTTACAGTCATACAGTCACAAGTGGGAGGGGATGGGTGATAAGGAGTGATAAGACAGTTAATAGTAATAGTGCAGATTATGCAAATAGTTGAGGGAATTGTTTTGGCAGAGTGATGGCATTTGGGAAAAAAACTGTCCTTGTGTCTAGTTGTTCTGGTGTGCAGTGCTCTATAGCGTCATTTTGAGGGAAGGGGTTGAAACAGTTTATGTCCGAGATGTGAGGGGTCTGTAAATATTTTCACAGCCCTCTTTTTGATTTGTGCAGTACACAGGTCCTCGATGGAAGAGAGGTTGGTAGAAATTGTTTTTTCTGAAGTCCTAATTATCCTCTGAAGTCTTTGTCTGTCCTGTTGGGTTGGAGAACCAAACCAGACAGTTATAGAGGTGTGGACAATAGACTCAATGATTCCTCTGTAAAACTGTATCAGCAGCCCCTTGTGCAGTTTGAGCTTTCTGAGTTGGCGCAGAAAGAACATTGTTGTGCTTTTTTGATGACATTTTTGATATTAGGTGTCCATTTTAGGTCATGTGATATAATAGAATCTAAAAATTGGAACCTAGAAATCTGTTGATACTGTGTTGTCTAATATTGTAAGAGATGGTAGTATGAGAGGGTATGTATGATGCCAACATCTGACAATTAAAACAGGTCAACAGAATAGCATCCATTCAGCTATGATTACAGAGCATAGATAGATCTATTCTCTGTAGAAATAGGTTCTTTTGCAAGCCATTAAAATGGTTAGCATTAACACTGATGGTGTTACCTAATTTGGGTAATGAAATGTTTGCAAGAAAACAAGCAAGCTCAGAGAGCAGCAAGGAACCCTCAGCCATTAAAATCAATAAACAATAATTGCATCTAGTGATAGTGAATGCCTTAAGGCAGGGGTGTCAAATTGGATTTCTTTGAGAGCTGGAAAGCAAGACAGCCCTCCAGGCAGCACTCGACAATGCGCATTGGCAGGAAGTAGCATCAAGGGAGCAGGCCACATCTGACATGACTCCTCGATCACATGTGTCTTCTTCCCACCATTCTAAGAAACCCTCCTCCCTCTATCCCAAACTGGCTAGATCGCAAGCAGGTTCCAGTGTCTCGCACCAATTTTCTGCTGCTGGCTCTCACCATTCTTCCAGAACATCCTCCTGTCATAGCGGCACATCTAGGCCTCCAAAGGAGCAAGTTACCCCGAACAGGCTGCAGAAGCTGAAGTAGAAGCTGCAGTAGAGCTACACGCCACAGAGGAGGTAACACAGCAGAAGGCGGCAATAGCGGCTCAACAGGCTGAAATAGTGGCTCAACAGGCTGAAATAGCAGCTCAAAAGGCCAAAGCCCAGGCCAGACAATAGGTGGAAATGGCCAAAGCACAGGCCAAATTGGAATTGGCCGAATGGCAAAAAGATGCCGCAACAAAGACGGCATGGGCCGAAGCATGGCGGAAGATGGCTGACAACACCTCCCTCCAATTCAACCTCAAAGAGTTGGGAGAAGGGAGCCCAGATACATGGGTCAAAGCCTTCATGGATGAGCAGCTCTCACTACAAAACAAGCAGCTGGAACCACCTCAGTTGCCTAGTAGTCTCCCACAACCAGGGAAGCACAGGGATGAATCTCAACCACAGACTCTACACGTCATTTACGCTACTGACATATGACCTAAAATATGAGATTCACTTCCCACCAACAGCAAACTTCCCCCAACTGATGTTGTATGTACTAAGGTCCAAGATTCTCTTCCCAGCACCAGCAACCCTACTGCAATGTCTCACACCCTGCTGGCCAAGCAACTTAACCCATCAGTGCTCACAACAACTTGTCGAAGAGTCGACATGCCATCAACAACTGCACACTCAATCCACAGGCAGCAGTGTTCCTGCCACAACCTCAATACCAATGTGGCTCCCAGGCACTACAAGGTAACCATGCCCAGCCTACACAGCAGTGTGATGCTTGACCATCATCCCCAGTATGGGAGAACGACATCCTCCGTAAGTATTGAGAGGAGGACTACAACCCGTCGTTGACTTACAACCCGAACCCACCCTATGACAATCCAGGGGGAGAACCCTCTATGTCAATACCTCCCCCCAACTCAGCAAATGCTGAAGATTACTGGAGAAACTTGGCTGTACAGAGTGGAAAGCTAAATTTGCATGCCAACAGAGTTCTCAGATCCTCTGACAAGCCAGGCAGCGAGTATCTAGTATAGAAGAAATTCTTCCTGTGCCCTGTTCAGGTGGCACGCCTGAACCCTGATGAAATAATCGGACACTTGATAGCATGGCTAGGGCCACAGTCTGCCAACATACCTAGGGCACTTTTGACATTCCACTTAGACGACCTAGTTGCTGCCCTACGGTTATCATGGAAAAGGCTTGATGAACTGTATGGCGCTTCCGAGGACATAGAAGCAACACTCTTGGATAGCTTCAACAGTTTTCCTAAAATTCCTATTGACAAGCCTCGCCAAATCATAGACCTCACTAACATACTTGTCCAGCTGAGAATGGCACAATGGGATCTCAACTTACTGGCACTCGCCTGTCTCGATCACGTTGACACACAACAAAATTGTTTGAAAACTTCCGCAGGTGCTAATTGAAAAGTGGCTCCAGTTGACTGACACTTTCACGGCCAAGGGTTGCCACCACTTCATACCCTTCACAATTCTTTAAGAATTCATGTCACACCAGGTGACAACACACACCGGGCCCATGGACTCAGAGCTGTTAGTCCTCCTAATAACAGAAGATACAACAGCAACCATATATCGCCCTCTGGCCCTATGCACACTACCAGGGAAAGACCCTTCATGGTTATCCATAATACAGAGATCGACTCCCATCTACACACAGTTGAGGAGAGGACTCATAAGATACAACCCAATTTAGATCTCCGCACACAAAGAGAATACAGTTTTGTCCTATGCAGCACACTTGTCACTCGCTGAATAGCTGCACTGGGTTTGCAGCCAAATCACTGACCCAACTAAAAGAATTGCTAAGGGAGTACCAATACTGCTACAAGTGTTGCAAATCCAAACACCTGTCCAAGTACTGCACAGCCAAGGTGCAATGCGACTTATACAATAGTGACCAGCACCCGACCACGCTGCATCCAGACTCTGAGCCGCCACCGCAGATATCTCGTAACCCTCCTTTGGACAAGGAGCCTCAACGTAACACAGAAGCATGCAGAGCTCCTTGATAGACTGCCAAACTGCAACCACAACCAAGGCTGAGCGTCAACTGCACAGCACTGTGCGCCGACTCACCACACACTCGTTCGTGTCTTCCCATCTGTTTAGACAAAGTGTACCCTGAAGGACACCCTAAAGATGCTGTGAAAATGTACGTGCGGATAGACACTCAAAGCACCTGCACCCTGGCAAAACCTGCATTCTTCGACCTCTTTGAGGTGCTACAGGACAAACTTCCCTTCACTGTATCAACATGCCATAGACCAAAAAGCACATTGGGGAGGACAGCTACTGGACTCTGCATAGAGTCATTGGGTGGAAGTTCCCGGTTCCTACTACCGCCCTTATTTGAATGCGATGGGGTACCGAACGATCGCAGTCAGATCACAACACCTGAGGTCATAAGTAGCATGCCTCACCTACAGCACCTGGCTCATTACTTCCCTGCTCTAGATCTGGAGGCTGATATCCTACTCTTGCTGGGAAATTATGCCCCAGGTGCCTTTCTCTTCTCCGAGTCAGTCGGCAGCCCTGTAGATGGCCCAGTGGCCATCAAATCTCCACTAGGATGAGGGATCATAGGAATTGTCAGTGTTGCTCAGATGCAGGCTCCAACCCAGGCAAATGCCTTAGCACCATCCATTCCAACTGCCTTCCGACACCCTTTTAACACCATTGAAAACAACAATGCTGTTCCAGCCTAAAAGGCCACCGGCAATCAGTACACTTTCACTAGGACACCCTAAACGGCCGCCAACAACCACCCTAAATGGCCGCCAACAACCACCAGACAACCATAAGACATTCTACACAGGCATATGCCTCTGCAACACCCTTTCCAACAGCTTCCTGATGCCCTTTGACACCGTGGAAGCAAGTGTACCATTCCAATCCTAAAAGGCCACCATAGTGACCAGCAGACTTTCACCTTTGCCATCAAGAGTACCTGTACACCCTAAAAGGCCACCAGAGGTGACCAGCAGAATCACACCAAGAGGCCGAACTTGAAGATTGAACCTCAAGCTTTGCATGCTTTACTTTGTTTGATGCTTTATTAATGCTTACTGTTTTTCTTAGTTATATAGTTATATGTTATTCAGTTAGTATTACTGTTTACTGCTTATCTTAGTTTATAGTCTATTTTTTTCTCTTCTTTTAATAGTGGAATTTACAATTCCAGGCGGGGAGTGTGCTGTCCCAGCCAGTCTATGGGAATTGGATAGTTACTTAGGAATTATGAGCTGTCCCCTTAAGGGAATGCATCATGGTAAATGTAGTTAAAGGTATTCTGGGAAATGTAGTTCATGTCATGTAGCCACATCTGTAATCCTGATTGGTCACTGAATGGTGGGTTGGGGGAGGTTGGTGGGTTGGGGGAGGTTTTCCTCACTTTTTCCTGAACTCTCTAACTCATGGCAGCTTCTTTCTATCGCTACAAGATGGGTTAGGAGATAAACATCTTTTACTACAAGGCAGATATACAAAGGATTGGTCATTAAAGAAGAACTTTGTCACAAATGTGAGTTATGAGGATACCTGATGAACCAATAAATGTAATTTGTTATGGACGTCTATCTGCAACTGCACAGCTTCAAATCCACCTCTGTGCAGAAGGCAGAAAAGTTCATAACAGCATAATTCATATACATATACATATACATATACATATATATATATATATATATATATATATATATATATATATATATATATATAAAGTTTTCACAGTACTTACATGTATGGTATTCAGCTTTGTTCGGAGTATTTTCCCATGTCATTATAGTTGTGCGTTAAAAGCCCAACTATAATGGCGTGAAAATATCTGAACAAAGCTGAATCTATATTATATATATATATACACATACATACACATATATACTATATAACTATAACATATATATAGTTTAGTTATAGTTATAGTTTAGTTATAGTTTAGTTATAGTTATAGTTTAGTTATAGTTTAGTTATAGTTATAGTTATATAGTTATAGTTTTATATAGTTTTATATATATATAGTTGTATATATATAGTTATATAATCCTAAAATAATTTCCAAGAAGTTTTAAACTGAATGCCAAAATACATTCCCATGTGGTATCCCCCTTATACAATCCCTAACCCTTATCTTTAAATCTCAAAACTTTATCATTCCTTTTAATTTTGGCTAGGTTTCCCTTTTCTAAGTTTCCCCAGTCTGTCTTCTTTTTTTCTTCTAATTTTATTTTTATTTTCCTCTGCCTGTCGGCCATGTTTCCCCCCCTTTTTCAGTTCTCGTTTTTGGGGTTTCTTCTTATGTATTCTCTTCTTCTTCTTAGTCTTGAGTGTCTTACCTCTTTTATTTATTGTCTTTAATGTCGATGTCTGTTTTAAGTCCTTTTATGTTCTTTGACAATGGTTCTTGTTCTTCATGCTAGTCAAGGCTGTTATTTTCCTCTTATAATTCATCCTCTCTGGGCTTCCTTTGTTCTTCCGCAAGCTGTGACGCCATTACTTTACTCAGCATTAACTCCACCAATCTCATTCTTTCTTTAAACATCTCTCTCACATTTTGGAGCTCCAACTTAAATTCTTTGCTTATTTCTTCAATTTCTTTGGTCTATTAAGTTATTCTTTATTTTATTAAAAGTCAATTTTTTCTGTTAAACTCCTTGTCAAAAGTCTCTGTTTTAACTGTAATCCCCTCTTCTTCTTTTTCTTTATAAAGCTTCCGGGGATCTTGTTATATACAACCAGTAATTTTCCATAGAAACACAAAAGAAGGAAATCTTTAACCCTTAGGTGGTGCTCTATATCACTTTCTTCTTAGAATTCTTTTATTTTTAATTCAGTTTTCCGTAGTATTAATATTAGATTTAACCAATTCCAAATAAGTCCAGCATTTTATCCAATGCCTGATTAAAGTCCGATTCTGTATGTTATTCTAAATTTAGTCCCTAATCACATTTAATTATTTTATTTCCATTTTTTTCTTTACCTTATATTTTCCTCTTATCTCTCATTCGCCGCTACCACTCTTTCAAATGAGGGCTCTTTCCGCTTTTCGGGGTTATCAAAAAGAACATTCAAAGTCTTTTATCCAGTTACATGCCGCTCACCACTTTCACTCTCCAGCACAAAACTTGTGTCCTGGCAGCTTCCCATCTTCAGGCAGCCATTAAAAGACTGCCACTTCTCCCTGTCTTCTAGGGGAGTTTGCCAAGCCAGGGAGGGGAGATGCAGCTCCCCTTGACCCAGCTGGCAGTCTCCCCCTCTTCCTCCCACCCTTACAAGGTGGGTCAGATGGATCCAGTCCTTTAAAGACCCCTCCAACATGGTAAGCATGGATCAAAGCCATGCACTATCATGGTCTCTGATCCGTCGTCCACCAGAATGCCACTGGAAGTCAAACCCTCATCTTTGATAGCAAAGAAAGAGCTGCTGGAAAGAAGCCAGTTGGCTCAGGAGTCAGGAATAGCCTTCCTCCTCCACCTTCCCCATCTGCCATTCCCAAATTGCATCGATAAAGGGGGGTGGATGGCTAAGTGAGGGGCAGGAATCCCTACCATGCCCAGGGAGGTGGGGAATAGAAGAGATGACAAGAGGATCCCTGTCTTGTCCACACGTCCCAATGAAAGGCAGAGGCAGCCCAGCCTTGCCCCTTCCCTACCCTCTCCAGTGCTGGAAACCGTTAGCCAAACATGAATGTTGCCCATTCATCCCCCCCTCTCTGTGTGTGTCTCTGGGTTCACCCGGTGCCAGTCCACCACGCAGGCCAGGAAGGGCACATCTGTGGTGGGGTGGCAGGCAGTGCAAACGGCAGTTGGGCATGCTAAGTGAACTACTCAACAAACTTCTGCAGGTGGATGTAGAACGCACCCAGGCAGCAGACACAGGCCAGGGCAGCCTCACCTGGGTGCAGGAATGGCAGCAGCTCTGGGATACCTGTTGGGGAGGAGGAGGAATAGTGCAAGGCCAGACTCATGGAGAGATATATAGGGACAGAACCTGAGCCCTTCTTCACAGGAGCCCTAACGATGCTCCTGGCCACCTTAGGGCAGAGTCCGGCCTTGCTTGCTGCCCGCTGAAGTGCTTGGACTCCCAGTAATGGATTGGATCTTCAGGCACTTAGCTTGGCTGCCTGTTTAGTAGCTCTAGCCCCTCCCTCAGGTGCGTTAGAGCTGCCTTAGGCTTTTGCCTAAGCAGATGTTGCTTGTTTGGAAGGGATATGGGGGTTGGTTATAGGAGCGCCAAGATGCCAAAATGGCCTCAGGAGAGGCCGGGCAAAAGGAGGAAGGGCTGGGGGGGACAGGTGAGATGCGAGGCAGGGCTGGGCATGGTGATTCAACAGGTTCACTGAACAGCACACAAAACTACCAGTTTGGCCGAACCACTGCAAACCGGCTGAATCACACCGTGCCCCCCTGGGGCAATGTCCGCAGAGATAAACTGTGTTTA